>NW_007249127.1:11174-19253 GCF_000164805.1 Carlito syrichta
AAAAAAAAAAAAAAAGGAAAGTTTACTTGCATTCCTGTGTTGGAGACAAAGAATATGATACTAGGAGAGAACATGAAACAAGTCCATAACCAAAGATCATTGAGTGACTGCAGGCGTTAGCCGGGCTCTGAACTAAGACATTGGTGAGTTCACATCACATTCACAGAGTATGATTAGGGCCTCTTGATTTCAAGTTTCAAGGTGTAACTGGCATTTAAGTGGACACTTACATGTCTTCTCACAGGAATATATGTATGAGTGTTTTTAGTACATAGTTTTAGTTTGCCAAGTGTTTCATAGATCATCTTTTCTGAGAGCCACAAAATTTTGTGTCATATAATTATTCCTGTGTAGCTCTATCTGAGGAGCAGAAGGTAAACAATATTTCCAAGTTCCATACCGGGGCTCTAACAGAATGATACCCCTCACTGCACTACAATACTTACATATTGATAATTCATCTGTTTAAATATCTGAGCTTTCTTTACTATTTGTCTATTGTATAAACAGATATTTTCCTTTTTCTTCACTAATTACCCAAGCAGGAGCTTTGGTTCCATTTAATTACTGTTTCTTTGATTTATAAACTGAAGCTGACTGTCACAGGTGATTTCACAAAAACTGAATTTTTTGTCTTTAGAAAAACCATGTTATTAACTTTTCTATTGTTAGACATCACACTTCTGTGACTTGAAAGATTTAGCTGGATACAGTCTTAGAAAATTTGATAAGGATGGGTATTGGGCAGACGAGCTGAGGGAAGGCGCATACAATCTCCAAGACACCCAAGAGCCTGCCGTGTCCCCGTAAGTGAGAGCAGACTGGACTGCTGGCAGTTGGGGTCGGCAGGAGAGGGCGGCGGGCAGGGGCACTCGGGGTGTGGAGGCCATGGTCAGCCCTGTGGCCCTCGATCTAAGGCCGGTGGGAAACCACAGGTAAAATTAAATCGGGAGAGTGACAGAGGAGATTCGGGTTTCGTAGATGCGTATCTTGCCATTAAGAAGTTGAGATGGCCAGTGGTGGGCGGGTGGGTCTGGGCTCCTCCTGTTGGGTTGCGCCGAGGAGAGCTCAGAATCAGGCCGGGGGCCCTGCCAGGAACGCAGAGTCTGCATCTGCTCAGGAGGAAACTGGAAAGACCCAGCCTGGGTCATGCTGCCCTTTGCCTCTGCCGAGACTGTGAGACCGAGGGACAATCTCAGGACAAGGGGCTGAGAAAGAAAAGTGGATCCTAAGGGGAAATCTGGCGAAAGGAGGGCGTGGACGTGGTGCTGCTGTCGCAAATCTCCTGTCAGGATGGAATCACTGGAGAGTTCCTGACTCTCACACACGACCATGTCAGCACCCGTCAGAAAAGCAAAGATGACATCGACCTTCGTTCTAGAGGCTGCGCCGATCCCAGACCCAGGTCAGCAGAAGCTGTGACTCCAGGTGTCCAGCAAGAGTCTGAATGTCGTGTTCCTGTTACGAGGCCACTGCCCGGGCAGCACATCGGTGGACATCACGCCAGAGCACAACATGTGAGGGGACGTCACGTCATTGGACTTGTGGACAGCATGTGAGTGGACATGACATCAGCAGACATCGCATCTCTGGACGTTACACGAGTGGATGCTACACGAGTGGACACCACAGCAGCGGCCCCACATCTGGACGTGGAGAAAGACCTCGGGGGCGAGGGAAACAGTGGGTTTTGCTTCCGGTTTTCCACCCGAGCCCGCCCCTCCTGGGTCTCTGCCGGCCCCTCGCAGTCAGGGCTGCGAGCGGGAGGTTTGACTCCCCGTGGATGCGGCCTTAATTGTCATAGAGTGATGGGGCCCTCGGTCTGCGCGGGGGAGGAAGCACCCTTGCCTGGGCCACGTGGGGTACGTGGTCACCGACAACTGCGGGCGGAAGGAGCGCCCTGGGCTCGGAATGGCGGGGACGCCCCCTGCCGGCCGGCGGGGGCCCTGCAGCACCTCGGGCCCCCACGTGGCTGCCTGCGCCCCTCCTGGCCGTCCTGCCAAGGAGAATTCAGAGTTGAGCTCACTCGGTGCCTCAGTCTGGGAAATTAAAATGGAAACGGAGCCCACTGCCCTGTCTGTTTTCCAAAGATGGTGAAAGGACACTCGCTTGGAAGCCATAGGGAATGAAATAAACGTAGACACAAACTTTACAACTTATAGAAATTTACTCAAAATAGTCCTCGGTCTTAGAATGCAAAAGACAAGCCACAGACTGAGAAAAGTATTATTAGCCAAATGCATAGCTGAGGAAGAATTTGTATTCGAAATATACAAAGAACTCTTAAAACTCAACAATAAGAATACAACCTGCTTAATAAGTGGGTAGCTATCAGAAGAAACACCCCACCAAAGAAGATACACAGAGGACAAATAATCATAAAAAGATGCTCAGCGTCATATTTGGAGATTGCAAGATTACAATGTTAAGATAGCATTGCACACCTGTTAGAACTACTATACTCAAGAAACAAATGGGAAACCATTGCTAGAGAAGAGATAGGAAATCTTACCCATTGCTGGTGGAACATATAAGAGCACAGCTACTTTGAAAGACAGTGTAGGAGACCGGAATATGCCACCCCAAAATTTGCCTCTTTAGCATAGGATTATTTTGAGAAATTGCAGGTAGAGGAGAACTTTTGAAAACAGTTCAGTAGTTACCCTTTTGTCAGGAAACCTCCATTTGTAAAGGTATCTCCCTCTTATACCAAGAAGAGAAAGATGGTTAAATAGCCAGAGATTATCAATGGAGAAGGCACCGACTTAAATCTGCATAACAAACCTTACCCTTGTTTAAGGTTCTTTTCCTGGTTACCTCCCCACTACTGCCCCACAATACCCTTCTTTCTTTGTTTCAGTTGAAGATAGTATTTAATCTTGAACTCAAATTCATTTCTTGGAGATTTCCTTATTTTTCCCTTGGTAGCTCCCATGTATACATAAAGGAAATTATGCTTGTCAAAACATGGTAAGAACCATCAGGATAGGCAGAGGGTCCACTGCAACAGGACTTACAACGGGGGAGAGAGATTGGGCTCCAAATACAGAAGGGCAAGTGGGAATGTGTAGCCAAGGAGCAGGGTGGGGTCAGAGGATGGAAAACCAGTAAGAGGAAAGTTACATTTGTATGGGCAAAATGTTACCGTTTCAGAAACTGTATGAAATTCCTAGAAACTGGTCAATGCTCTTCCTGTCCATGATATGACCTGGTATGACGCTGTGCCTTAATTTAAGTTATTATTTTACTGTTATCTGCCACAGAAACAACCAAATGTCCTTATCAATTGTTATAATGAATTCTCATCAGATCTTTAACTACGGCCATTTTACATTTTTGTCATTCACAGACAGTTATTGCTTCACTCTGATGCTTTCTTGAAAGTTCCTGCAATCAGTTAGAGGCCAGAATGATTCCTTTTCAACAAAAAGGACGGACTTTGAGACCCAAGGAAAGGGCTATAACAGGGACTGTGGGTACAGGCTTCTAATGACATTGTTTAAGTAATTTAAAAATCATACCACTGGACTTCCAGATTTCCAGAACTCTACCTGAGAAGCTGATGGGTCATGAAACTGCTAAACCAACATCAAGTAAGACCAGAATTGATTCTTGCATAGATTGTGTAAGAACCAAGTCAGTGGCTGATTTTTTTTTTTTGAGTCAGGGTCTCACTAGAGAGCAGTGGCATGACCACAGCTCACCAACAGACCCCACTTCCTGGCCTCAGGCATCCTTCCTTCTTCCACCTCATCCTCTTAACTATCTGGGACTATAGTCATGCATACATCACGATGCCTGGGTAATTTTTTTTCATTTTTTATTTTGTAGAGACAAAGTCTTGCTATGCTGCCTAAACTGGTTGTCAAACTCCTGCGATTAATCAATCCTCTCATCTTGGCTTTCCAAAGTGCTGGGATTACAGGTGTGAACCACCACACCCCGACCTAACGACTTAAGTCTTTCAGGAATTTTATCTTCACTGGCTTTAGGTTCATGCAATATCAATACTTGACATTTTAAAATGAACATTCTGTTCCTATGTTCTAAAACTCACAACTTTTGCTTGGAACAATCTTATCTAAATTTGGAAAAGGTTTTGTGTGTGTGTGAATATATAATATTTTTAACAATACCACTGACAATTGGGTCTTGTTAAAGACATCTTATTAGGCAGAAATTAAGTAAAAATCATTTAATGTTGATAAGCTAGGAAGCATAGCTTAAAAATATTGCTGATAAAAAATAGCAGAAGTACATAGGATGAAGAATTTTGTAGAAAACTAGAAAGAAAGGAGAAATTAAATGTCAAACAAAAGAAACCTCTTCAGCAATCTGGAGACCTGGAGGAATTGTGTAATTTCCTTTACAAAATGCACATGAACAAAATAAATTCTAAAATGAAAGAAATATAAATAGACCAATTAGCATAGAAAAACTTGGGAAGATGCTTATTGATGTCATATTGGAAATGGCCTCAGGACCATACAGCTGAGTGTTACCTGACCTTTAACAGATTCTAATTTGATCTAAAATGGTCAAGACCACACACACACACACACACACACACACACACAGGGCTGACTTTTTTCCAATTCATTTTATACTATAATATCAAAACTTCATATAGTTAATATATTTCATCTAATGTAGGATGTCTCTGTTTATACAGCAGATATTTTATGTGCCATTGCAAATATACTGCTAATTTGAACTGTGACTTTCTTGGCAAAACAAAAAGTGCTGTCGATGAGTTTTCTTCCTTTAAAGCCACAAAATAAATCTTAAATAAATTGTCTTTCAAATAAATAATATGTTTAAATATAAATAATGCTGCAAGTGTTAATGCATCTATTTTTTCATTTTCAATGTTGTTTAAACTACTTTAACACCGTAAGAAAAATTAACCTTTAAACAATAATAAAAGTAAGTACTGGGTACACACTGACTTCTTCCTTTAGGCTGGGGGTGACTCTGGGTGGCTCCGCATTGCCCATCTCCAGCTTTCTTTTTTTTTATTCAGAGTCTTACTTTGTCACCTAGGCTAGAGTGCAGCGGCACACTCAGGCCACTGCAGCCTCAACCTGCTGGACTCAGGAGATTCTTCTGTCTCAGCCCTCTAAGTTGCTGGAACCACAGGCATGTGCCACCACGCCTAGCTAATTTTTTTTTTTGTGGTGTAAAGATGAGGTCTCACCATGTTGCCCAGGCTGGTCTCAAACTCCTGAGCTCAAGCAGTCCTCTTTCCTCTGGCTCCCAAAGTCCTGGGGTTACATGCAGAAGCCATCGCGCCTGGCCCATCTCCACCTCCCATGGGGACTGTCTTGATGTCTCTCTTCTTTCCCCCAGGAACAAAGCCAAACATGCAAAAATATATTTAGGAACGCTATGAAGAATAGGTGACCAAGGCCTCGGTGAGGAAACGTTTGTAAAATAAGCCCTGCTGAAAACGTACAAGAGAAAGCAAAGGGCACAGCAGCGTTTCATCCTCAGCATGCATGGGTTCTTCCTCCCCTTTTCCTCACACGCCAGGTATCATAAACCACCTCAGAGTCTCCCGGGTCAGGCCTCAGGAGAGTCTCCAGCCCTCGCGTGGGCATCACCCTCACTTGAATGTGTGGGCCTAAGAATGTTCGATCCTCCCCAGGACACAGCCCTCACCTGCCCCGGTCAGTCCTGAGGAGGCTTTTGGGCCCCTCCCATGAGCTCCTCCCTCATGTGTCCAGGTCAGTCCTAAGGAGAAGTTCTAAGCCTCCCAGTGGGTGCCACCCTCATGTGTCTGGTGTAAGGCAAGTGAGGAGAAAGAGAGGATGAGCAGAGTGATTAAAGAAAATTTATTAGAGGGAATGAAAACAAAGGCTGGCCTTAAGGAAGAGCCAGCACCTTTGTTCTGTTTTGGATGCCTTTTATACCCCTATCTGGGGTCTGCTGGTCATGTAGCCTGTAGAGTTCTGAAGAAGCAGGGGCTAGTGGTCATGCAGACTGGAAGAAGCAGTTCAGGAATGATGGTTATATGGCCTTGAGATGCAATTCTTGAGAATGCAGGTGTTGGCCCCAAAACAGTCAGTAACAAGATGCTGTTCATCACCCAGCCTTAGGATGTAGCCTTGAGAAAGCAGATGCAGGCAGCAAAAGCAGTTAGTGACAGGATGCTGCTAGGGTAGGGTGGCCAGCTTCACAGGTCATCGCAACTTTACATCCCATTTGTGAGGTCCACACAGTGAGCTATTTTAACAGCGCCCCCCGTACCCCTTCCCTCACGTAAACCCTATCATCGAGGTTGGTCCAAAGGGGACGTTCCAAGCCGCCTCCCGGTGGGTGCCCCCTTCATGTGTCTGTGTCAGTCCTAAGGAGAAGTTCTGGTCCTCCCTATGGGTGCCACCCTCATGTGTCCAGGTCAGTCCTAAAGAGAATTTCCGGTCTTCCCTGTGGGCACTACCCACAGGTGTCCAGGTCAGTTCCAAGGAGAATTCCTGGTCCTCCCTATGGGTACCACCCTCACATGTTTAGGTCAGTCCTAAAGAGAATTTCTGGCTTTCCCTGTGGACACCACCTTCAGATGTCCAGGTCAGTTCTAAGGAGAAGTTCTAGTCCTTCCTGTGGACACTACTCTTGTGTGTCCAGGTCAGTCCTAAGAAGTTCCGATCCAGCTGGGCTCGGTGGCTCAGCCTGTAATCCCGCACTTTGGGAGGCTGAGGTGAGTGGATTGCCTGAGCCCGCGGGTTCGAGACCCGCCTGGGCAACTTGGCGAGACCTCATCTCTACAATAAATCAAAAAATTAGTTGGGCATGGTAGTGTGCACCTGTAATCCCAGCTGCTTGGAAGGCTGAGGAGGAAGGATCTCCAGAGCCCAGCAGGTTGAGGCTGCGGTGGCCTAGAGTGGCTACTGCACTCCAGTCTGGGTGACAGAGTGAGACTCCAACTCAAAAAAAAAAAAAAAGTTCTGATCCTCCCTTTGGGCACCACTTTCATGTGTCCAGGTCAGTCCTGAGGAAAAATTCTGGTCCTTCCTATGGGAACAACCCTCGTGTGTCTGGGTCAGTCCTTAGGAGAATCACCAATGCTCCCCATGGACACTGCCCTCACTGTTGAAGTCAGTCCTAAAGAGAATTTCTGGTTCTCCTCATGATCACCACTCTCATGTGTCTGGATCAGTCCCGAGGATAATTTTTGGTCCATCCTTTCTGTGGGAACCACCTTCGTGTGTCAGGGTCAGTTCTGAGGAGAATATCTGGTTCTTCCCCTTGGTATGGCTCTTAGGTATCTGGGTCAGTCCTGAGAAGAATTTCTGGTCCTCCCTATGGCCACCGCCCCCATGTGTCCAGGTCAGTCCTGAGAAAAATTGGAGAATTTCCAGTCCTTTCTCTGGACATGGCCCTCACCTGTCTGGATCCGTCCTGAGGAGAATTTCCAGTTCCTCTCTGGCTCATGGCCCTCATGTGCCAGGGTCTCTCTTGGGGAGAATTTGGTCTGCCCTCTGGATGTGACCCTAATGTGACTGGATCAGCCCTGGGAATTTCTGGTCCTCCCTCTGGGCACCTCCCTCACGTGTTTGGTTCAGTCCTGAGGAGAATTTCCAGTCCTCCCTGTTCACAGACCTCATGTGTCGAATTAGTCTTGAGAGTAATTTACTCTCTTCCGCATGCGTGGTTCTCATGTGTCTGGGTCAGTCCTGGGAGAAGCTCTGGTCCATTAAGGACACTGAGGCCCAGAGAAGGTGGGTTTGTACACTCTCAGCCAGCTGTGGTGGCAGTACAGGCCACTGGGCACTTCCTGTTGAGCAGTGGCCACACGCCCCTTCAGCAGTCAGTGCTGTGATTATTCCACGCCATAATTTTGGAAACTGAAACTGAAACAGAGTCCACCATCCTATGACTCAGAATGGTTGGAGATAACCAGAGCCTAAATGAATGGTCAATAGACAAACATCCATTGATTTCCTATATATCAGTCAAAATGTACAGAAAGAATTGGAATTCAAAATAAGAAGAAAAAAACATTTAAAATAGCACTCCAAAAGTTTAAGTTCTGAAGTATAAATCTAACAAAATATATAAAAATATGCATTCAGAAAACTG
>NW_007249127.1:22105-47221 GCF_000164805.1 Carlito syrichta
CCGCATGCCTGTAATTCTGGCTACTTGGAAGGCTGAGGTGGAAGGATCACTGGAGCCCAGCAGGTCGAGGCTGCAGTGGCCGGCAGCGGCCACTGCACTCCAGTCTGGGCGACAGAGTGAGACTCCAAGTCAAAAAAAAAAAAGACTTCCTGTTTATGTATGGGTATTTTTTGAGGGAGAATACATCAATAAGGGGTTGTCAGTTTGTGTGTTTGTATGATTGTATGTTTTAGTTTTTTTTTTTACTCTTTTCTGTCTTTTTTACTCTTTTGTGTCTCTTTTCATTTGTTAGTTGGCACGTCTGCTTTCCCTCTTACTCTTCTCTCTCTCCACCTTCTTCTTACCCCCTCCTTCCTTTTTCCATTCCTTTCCTTTTTCTTATCTCATTTTGCTTTCAGGGAGCAAACCTATAACCCCACTGCATGGACAGATTGTAAAGCAATGGGAAGTAGGTTCCAGGGGGCCCACACACCTGTCAGTGGATACTGGAATCTGCAGATAGATTCTGAATCACAACTCCCCCCTCAACTAAATTCCAAAACTGCAAAAAGTACAGCCCCCAACCCACTGTCCAACCTCAGAATTGAACAAAGCCAGGGAATCCACATAAGGAAAAATAGGAGACTGAGCAAACAGAAGTAAGTGCAACCCCCAATCCCTGAAACAGAATTTAAAAAGAGGTAAAAAATAAGGGGGGGGAATCTACACAAATTAAGAAAAACCAAAAGAAGAATATGAGTGTCATACAGACTCCTGGGAGACCAGACACTAAGACTACAGACTTCAGAACACAAACAATGAAGAACCCTCAGAATGACTGATCTCAAACCACAAACCCAGATGTCAAGACATTAATAGAGAGAATAATTAGAATCGAAGAGAGACAAGAGGAAAGAATGAAGGAGTTGATAACTGAGATAACAGCAGTAAAGAATACAGTGAATGAGATAAGTAACAAACTGATAAGCATGGAAAACAGAATTAGCCAAGCAGAAGAAAGAATCTCAGGGTCTGAGGACCAAAACATGGAACTAACCCAAACTATCGAAAACATAGAAAAGAACTTAAAAAAGAGAACAAAACCTTCAAGAGATGAGTGATTATTTCAAGAGGCCAAAGCTAAAAGTAATTGGACTTCCTGAGGCAGAAAAAGAGACAGAGATCACCCTGGAACAAACATTCCATGAAATTATCCATGAAAATTTCCCTCATCCCATCAGTGACGTGGCCTTTCAAACACAAGAGATTCAGAGAATCCCTGTGAGACAACAAATGAGAAAACCAACTCCTAGATACATAGTAATTCACCTACACAAAGTAGGTATAAAAGAAAAAATCCTAAAGGTAGCAAGAGAAAAAGGTCAACCACCTTCCAGGGAAGACCAATTAGAATAGCAGCAGACTTATCTACATAAGCACTTGAGGCTAGGAGAGCTTGAGCCCAATATTCAAAGTTCTCAAAGATGAACAATTTCAACCAAGAATTGCCTACCCAGCTAAGCTAAGCTTCATCAGTGATGGAGAATTAACATCTTTCCCAGACTTTCAATCCCTGAGAACTTATGCTGCCTCCAGACCAGCTCTACAAGAAACACTTAAGAAAATATTAAACACAAAAGAAAGAAAGAAAAAAAAAAAGAATGACAATGCTCTTCACAAGAATGCAGGAAAAAGATTGGAAACATGAATCTACCCAAAAATTAAAAGAAAGAAAATTAAAAATTAAAAGAAAGACAACAAACAAACAGCAGCAACAACAACAAACTCTGTAATAACCTCATGATAGGGATAAACTCTCACATTTCAATAATTAGCCTGAATGTGAATGGACTAAATGCACCACTGAAAAGACATAGAATGGCAAAATGGATAAAGTATCATGAGGCAACAATATATTGTCTCTGAGAGATTCATCTCACCAGAAAGGACACTCACAGACTCAAAGTAAGAGGATGGGAAACAAAATTTCAGGTGAACAGAACACAAAAGAAAGCAGGAGTCATGATCTTAATATCAGCCAAATATGCTTTAAGCTATAAAAAATTAAAAAAGACACAGAAGGTCACTACATAATAAAAAAAGGTTCAATCCATCAACAAGAAATATTCATCCTAAACATATATGCACCCAACATAGGAGCACCAACTTTCATAAAGCAGCTTCTAGGAAAACTTAAGGTATTGACTCCAATACTATCATAGCTGGGGACTTAAATACCCCACTCACAATCCTAGACAGATCATCAGGACAAAAAATTAACATGGCGATTCGGAATCTCAACATGATGCTTGACCAAATGGACTCATTGATACCTACAGAATGCTCCACCCAATGACCACAGAATATACATTCCACTCATCACTACAAGAATGTACTCTAAGATCGACTACATCCTCGGCCATAAATCAAGCATAAACAAATTGCCTAAGACTGAAATTCTGCCACGCACCTTCTCAGACGACAGTGGAATAAAAATAAATATCGACACCAAGAAAGTTCCTCCCAAACCCACAAAGACATGGACACAAAACAGCATGATGCTAAGCAACTCCCGAGTCAACATGGAAATCAAAATAGAGATTATAAGATACCTGGAAACAAATGAAAATGAAGAGACATCTTACCAAAAATCTCTGGGATGCCATAAAATCAGTACTAAGAGGGGAATTCATATCGCTACAAATATACATGAAGAAAATGGACAGAACACAAGTCAATAGCCTAGCAAATCACCTAAGGAAACTGGAAAAGCAAGGCCACCAAAGCCCTAACTTTTGCAGAAGAATCCTGATCACCAAAATAAAAACCCAAATCCAGGACATAGAAGACAAAAAGATAATACAAAAAGTAAATGAAACAAAAAGCTGGTTCTTTGAAAGGATAAACAAGATCGATGGTCCCCTAGCTAGACTGACCAGGAAGAAGAGAGAAAAAGTCCAAATAAACACAATCATAAACACAAAAGATGAAGTCACAACTGACCCTGAAGAAATACCAAACTTAATCAGAGACTATTATGCACACTTGTATGGAAACAAACTTGAAAACCTAAAGGAAATGGAGGACTTTCTGCCATCACACAACTTCCCCAGATTGAAACAAGAAGAAATCGAGACCCTAAATAGACTAATAACAATCCAGGAAATTGACTATGTCATAAGAAAACTACCTACAAAAAACAAAAGCCCTAGACCAGGTGGATTTCCAGCAGAATTCTACAAAACATGCAAGGAGGAACTGATATCAATTGCAGGCAATTGAGAAAGATGGAACTCTCCCCAAATCATTTTATGAAGCTAACATCACATTGATACCCAAGTCAGGTAAAGACCCAGCAAAGAAAGAGAGCTGCAGGCCAATATCCTTGATGAAACAAGGATGCTAAAAATCTCAACAAGGTCTTAGCAAACCGGATTCAACAAGACATCTAAAAAATCATCCACCATGACCAAGTAGGCTTCATCCCTGGGATGCAGGGCTGGTTCAACATTTGTAAGACCATAAATGTAATTAAATACATCAACAGATGTAAAAACAAAAACCACATGATCATATCATTAGATGCAGAAAAAGCTTTTGATAAAATCCAGCACCCCTTCTTGATAAAAACCCTCAAAAATCTAGTAATAGATGGAATATACTACAAAATAGTAAGAGCCATCTATGAGAAACCCACAGCCAACATACTGCTAAACAGACATAAATTGGAACATTTTCCCCTAAAAACTGGAACAAAACAAGGTTGCCCACTCTCACCCCTCCTGTTTAACATAGTTTTGGAAGTCCTAGCTAGCGCAATCAGACAAGAGAAGGAGATCAGGGTATCCAAATAGCAAAAGAGGAAGTCAAGTTCTCCCTCTTTGCAGATGACATAATTCTATACCTTGAAGACCCAAGAGAATCTGTCAAAAACCTTCTTGCATTGATAAAGGACTTTGGCAAAGTCTCAGGGTATAAAATAAATGTGCAAAAGACAGACACATTTCTATATACCAACAGCAAACAAACAGAAACCCAAATAAAAAGCACAATCCCATTCACAATAACCACAAAAATAATGAAATACCTAGGCATCTTCCTAACCAGAGATGTGAAAGAGCTTTACAATGAAAACTATAAACACTGCTCAAAGAAATCAAAGATGACACAAAACAAATGGAAAAATATTCCATGCTCATGAATTGGAAGAATCAACATTGTTAAGATGTCCATCCTACCTAAGGCAATCTACACATTTAACACAATACCCATTAAAATACCAGCAGCATTCTTCTCAGACCTGGAAACAACAATACAGGAATTCATATGGAAACATAAATAACCAGAATAGTCAAAACAACCCTCAGCAAAAATTACAAGTGGGAGGTATCACACTCCCAGGCTTTAAACTTTATTATAAAGCTACAATAATCAAAACAGCCTGGTACTGGTACAAGAACAGGCACATAGACCAATGGAACAGGATAGAGATTCCAGAAGCAAAACCTCAATTTCTCAACCAACTCATCTTCGACAAAGCCTCCACCACCAACCACTGGGGAGAGGAGAACCTATTCAGTAAATAGTGCTGGGAAAATTGGCTGACCACATGCAGAAGATTAAAACAAGACTCCTACCTATCCCCATACACAAACATCAACTCTAGATGGATCAAAGACCTAAAGGTAAAACCTCAAACTATAAGAACCTTAAAAAAGGCATGAGACACCCTTATGGAAATTGGAACTGGCAACCAATTCCTGATCAAAACCCCAAGTGCCCAGGCCATAAGAGATAAGATAGACAAGTGGGACCTCATCAAACTGACAAGCTTCTGCAAAGCCAAAGAAACCATCAAGAGAGCAGAGAGACAGCCCAAAAACTGGGAAAAAGATATTTGCCAACTCTATGTCTGACAAAGGTCTAACACCTAGGATCTACAAGGAACTCAACTGGGCAGAAAAGAAAAAAAACAAATGGCCCCATTAGAAAGTGGGCAAAAAATATGAATAGATACTTCTTAAAAGAAGAGCCATGAGCAGTTAACAGATACATGAAAAAAATGCTCAGCCTCACTAGTGGTCAAAGAAATGCAAATTAAAACTACACTGAGAAACCACCTGACTCCAGTCAGGATGGCCGTCAATAACTCAAAAAACAACAGATACTGGAGAGGACACGGTGTAAAGGGAACACTTCTACCCTGCTGGTGGGAGTGTAAACTAGTATAGCCTCTGTGGAAGACAGTGTGTTGATTCCTAAAAGATCTACAAATTGACCTTCTATACAACTCCACAACCTCCCTACTGAGAATATACCCGGAAGAACTCAAATCACTCTATAAGAAAAGATATCTGCACACGCAAGTTTATCTCAGCATTGTGCACAGTAGGAAGAACATGGAACCAACCGTGCTGCCTCTCAAAAGCGGACTGGATCAAAAATAGTGGTTTATATACCCGATGAAATATTATGCAGCCATAAAGAACACAATCATGAACTTCACAGCAACCTGGATGGACTTAGAGTCTATAATACTGAGTGATCTATCACAGAAACAAAGAACCGAGTATCACATGTTCTCACTCATAAGTGGACCTTGAACAACAATCACAATATTATAAGAAAAGGATTGGCAGTAGTGGGAATCTGCCAGGGGAGGGGGGCACAGCTCATCAACAAGGGTACCTGATAATGAACGTTTGCATACCTAACCCTGAATTGTACTCCACATCTTTAAAATAAAAAAATAAAAAAAAGAGAGTTGAGAAAGAAGGAACCCTAGAACATTGTGTCCAGTATTCGGGAAACACTGGAGCAAAACCAAGGAAGAAGGAAGCTCTAGGGATGGTGGCTCCACCCCAGGCCGAGAAAGATGCAGGAAAAGGAGGGTCCCCAGCAGTAAGTTTTCAGATGGAATAAGTAAAAGACTGGAAGATGTTAAAAGTGTGATTTTAAAAAGAGAAAGAGAGAAGAAAGAAAATATCAAGTAAAGACACCTCCCACCTTAATTCTGGACCAGGCTGAACCCCAGGCAGAGTAGCAATGGGGCGAGACCAGGAGGTGGGGAGCCCTGAGCCAGTCTGAGCCCAAAAATGGCCATCACAGACTGCACACTCCCCGACTCTGGGACCAGCAGCCTGCAGGCGTGTCCTCAGTGTTGCCCACATGGCCCAGGAGGAGCCAGGGCAGCACCCAGCAAGCTTCCTCGAACCCCAGACAGCGCCTCAGTCATGTGAAAATGTGAAATCAATGTCAACAGGGAAGTTGGACACTTGAAGGCCTCTGGAGAGGGCGGATATGTATGGCATCCTCAAAGCCTCGGCCAGGCAGCAGCAATCCTTAATCCTCATGCTGGCTAACCTGGGCAACAGTCTCTCTTACAAGGCACAAGTGACACAACCAGAAGGGGCCAACCTGGTTTCAACCTGACCCTGAGAGGAGATGGGCACTAGGGATGCCGATGATGACCATACACACCTGACCATCAATGGGGCAGAAGTCTGAGGCCAAGCAGATGGCACGGGGGTTCTGCTTCCAGAGTGCATCACCTGCTCCAGATTGTAGGACCAAAGAAAACTGGGTAAGCAAGGGTCCGGGAGGCCAGGTCCGTCCCTAGGTTTGTCAAAATTTCATGCTTATTTCATGGTTAGAAATAGAAAATGTGGCCTCACTCTGTGCAAGGATGCTCCATAGTAGGGATCAAAGCTTCATGTGGAGGAAGAGCTCCTAGTAACGCAGGAATAGCCCCTAGCTGAATCCCAGGGTCTGTGGGCTCTCCTCTACTTTTAAAAGTCTGACTGCTTGGGATTCTCTATTTTGAGTCCGGAGACACTGGCAATCCTCTTGTTAAAGGACTTCTTAGCAGCCCCTCCTGCAGCCTGCCCTGGTAGAGATGAGTTCTTAGGTCTGGCTCAGTAATGATATCACCCAGATCACCAACATTGTCCTCTGGGGAGTCCAGATGAGGTGCAGTCGGGAGCCTGTTTTAGAAGCCTATCTGCTCCAGGGTCATTGGTTCCATAATTATGTCTTTAATATTCTGATCAGCAAAGGGATCATCTGTGTATGTGGGCCTCTTGTATCTGTGTGCACACCTTTCCTCTGTTACCCTCCCCTTTTATCCAGAAGGACACGGGGGTGGGGGGCTTATTCCTTTGGTACTTGGGTTTGGTATAATCCAGTTTGTCCAACATGTCACTGGTGGATGTGGCTTTCCCCAGAAGCCAAGTGGCTCATCTCAGTGAGAAATCCCTACCTCCATATTCTGCATGTAGTGCTTTTTTTAATATCTGACTTTGGCATGCCACCTTTTTAAGACCATTCCGCATCATAAGCTTAAAAGAGCAGGTGAGATTCTAAGCCTAAGAGGCAAATCTGACAGTCATTCTTCAACTTCCTGTAGGTTTGGCACCCTTCAGTCTTCTTGAAACTCATGTGGTGCTCAGGGCACCAGTAAAACACTGAATGGCCTGGCACAGGTTTTGCACTTGTTTCTCATACAGGTTTTTGGTAATTCAGGTATGTGAGTTTTCTCCAAGCCATGTCTCCCACAGAGTGAGGAAGTCTGCACCCTCTCGGTTTTGCTTGTTTTAGGTATTGGAACCAAATGAGGTTGCCATCTCAACAGTGTCTGGAGGCTGAGATATCTTTTAGGTGGAAAAGAGGACCACCACGTTCCTATAAGGCTCAGCTGTTCTATATGCCCTTGTACTTGGGCAACTGTCTTTGATGGTATGTGAGTCCCCTTTCTTGACATAAGTTGAAACTCACTTCCAAGGAATCCCCATTCTTGAGGGAATTACTGAATCTTCTGGTCTCTTCAAGAACTGACCTGGGCAGGATAAAGAAATGTGGATGTACCTTGAAACTACACACCTGTTAAGTGTTTTTCAAAATGTCCTTCTGCCCTGAATGGTTTAAGCATGACCTTGAAAACAACACTGAGAAAGAAAACTGTGAGAGAACAAACAGAAAACAAAAAATAAAATATCAGCGCAGCTGCTGTGTTTCATGCCTGTAATCCCAGCACGTTGGGAGGCTAAGGCAGGAGGACTGTTTGAGTCCAGGAGTTCAAGACCTGCCCGGGCAACATAGTGAGACCTCTTCTTCAAAATAAATAAATAAATAGACTAAAGTTATAACAACAATGATCTTAAATGTAAATGGTCTAAAATAATCAACTAAAGACAAAGATTGACAAAGTAGAGTAATATCACCATGTATATACTCTCTAGAATAAGTTCAGTCCCTATGTAATAATACACAAATTAGCTATATAAAAACCCGGGAAAAATGCAAGTATTAATCAAGAGCAGCACAGGTAGTTACATTAATATCAGATAAAGTATCAGGGAAAATACTATTCAAGACATAGAGAAAAATTAAGTAAGGAGGCTGGACATGGTGGCTCACATCAATAATTCTAACACTTTGGAAGGCTGAGGTGAAGAATTGCTTGAGCCCAGGAATTCAAGACTAGCCTGGATTTAGTAAGACCTCGTCTCTACAAAAAAAAATTTAAAAATTAGCATGTGTGGTGGTACACACCTATAGTCCCAGCTACTGGGAAGGCTGAAGTAAAAGGATGTTGAGAGCTGGACGAACCCAGGATGTTAAGAGCTGCAATGAGCCAGGATCATGCCCCTGCATACCAGCCTGGGCAACAGAGGAAAACCTGTCTTAAAAAAAAGAATAAAAAAAGATAAAAGGCCTAATCCATCAAGAATGGCATAGTGATTCAATATACACCAACCCCCAGAGCAGAATAATGTGGACCAGAGACTCTAACACACTGAGAGGAAAAATAGACAATTAGAAAAATATGCAATTATAGTTGAAGACTTTGACATTTCTCTCCAAAACACAGAACAAAGAACATTATAACAGCAAACATGCAAAAAAGTAGAACAATTAAACACCAACAAAATCTAGCTGACATTTGTAGAACAATTTAATCTACCACATCAGAACAGGCATTCTTTTCAAGTGCTCATAGAACATAAAGCAATATAGACCGTCTCCTGAGCCATCAGACAAACTTGAACACATTTTGAAAATCAGATTATACAGAGTGTGTTCTCTGAGTATAATGAAATCAGATTAAAAACCAATAGCAAAGACAACATGCATATCTCCAACTGTTAAAATTTAAAGGGAAAGTCTCTAGGAAAACCCCCCAAAATTGAAGTGAAAGACAATGAAAAGATAAAATATCAAAATTTGTGAGACATAGAAAAAGCAGTGCACAGAAGAAAGTTACAGGACTAAACGAATATATTAGAGAAACCAAGTCAACAAATAATGTAATCTTCTACATGAAGAACCTTAAAAAAGAACAGTGAACTCAATCTAAAGGAAGTGTAAGGAAAGAAATAACCAAATTAATAAGCAAAAAAAATTTTTTTTGAGTTGGAGTCTCACTCTGTCGCCCAGACTGGAGTGCAGTGGCCGCTCCCGGCCACCGCAGCCTCGATCTGCTGGGCTCCGGCGATCTTTCCACTCAGGCTTCCAAGTAGCTGGAACTACAGGCGCGCACCACCATGCCCGGCTAATTTTTGATTTATTGGAGAGATGAGGTCTTGCCAAGTTGCCCAGGCGGGTCTCGAACCCGCGGGCTCAGGCAATTCACTCACCTCAGCCTCCCAAATGTGGGATTACAGGTGGAGCCACCGAGCCTGGCAGATATAAAATTGAAAATAAAAAAATACTAGAAAGAAATCAATAAAACACCTGATTTCTTTTAAAAAAAATCAATAAACTGAACAAACCTCAAGAAAAAATGACTAAGTACAACAACAACAACAAAAAACACACAAATTACCACACTGGGAGCAAAACAGGGATATCACTACAGACTGCAAACATTACCAAAAATCTGTAATATAATATTTTATTTTATTTTATTTTATTTTATTTTATTTAATTTTTATTTTTTTTGGGGCTTGGTTCACTTTATTTTTTTTTGTATGAAAACCCTATGTCGTCGCCACCGCTGGAGCCTGGGTCCTCTGCATGGAGACTCTGGTGTGGGTCTTGACGAGATGGTCGGTGAATTCCTGATAAGGAGACTTGGTGAACACTGTCTCTTTCCAGAGGTCAGGGGTCAAGTAACTGTAAGTCTTAGAGATGGCATCAAAGGTGGCCTTGGCGAAGTTACCCAGGGTGGCAGTGCAGCCCCTGGCTGAGGTGTAGCAGTCATCAATGCCAGCCATCATGAGCAGTTTCTTAGGCACGGGGCCGAGACGATGCCAGTGCCTCTGGGGGCAGGGATAAGGCGCACCAGGACAGAGCCACAGCAGCCAGTCACCTTGCAAGGGACAGTGTGGGGCTTGCCAATCTTGTTCCCCCAGTAGCCTCTCCGCACAGGGACAATGGACAGCTTGGCCAGGATGATGGCCCCCCGAATGGCGGTGGCTACTTCTTTGGAGCATTTAACACCTAGACCGACGTGGCCATTGTAGTCCCCGATGGCAACAAACGCCTTGAACCTAGTCCGCTGGCCGGCGCGAGTCTGCTTTTGCACAGGCATGATCTTCAGAACTTCGTCCTTCAGAGAGGCACCAAGGAAAAAGTCGATGATCTCAGACTCCTTGATGGGCAAAGAGAAGAGATAGATCTCCTCCAGTGACTTGATCTTCATGTCCTTGACCAAGCGGCCCAACTTGGTGACAGGCATCCACTCCTTGTCCTCGGCCTTGACTCCGCGAGCTCCGCGGCCTCGCCCCCGACCCCGACCCCGGCCGCGACCCCGGCCTCGGAGGCCGGTGCCAAAACCTCCGCGAAAGCCACCGCGGTGTCCCATTCCGTGGCCCCTGGGGCCTCCGGGCCCTCCCGCTGCACCGGCGTCATCCGCCATTTGGTGTCTTTTTGGAGCAAAAAAAAAAGCTAATATTTTATTTTTTAGTTTTTATTTTTTTTGAGTTGGAGTCTCACCCTGTCGCCCAGACTGGAGTGCAGTGGCCGCTCCTGGCCACTGCAGCCTCGACCTGCTGGGCTCTGGCGATCCTTCTGCCTCAGCCTTCCGAGTAGCCGGAATTACAGGCATGTGCTACCACACCTGGTTGATTTTTTTTTTTAATTTATTGTAGAGATGAGGTCTCGCCTGCCCAGGTGGGTCTCGAACCCGCAGGCTCAGGCAATCCACTCACCTCAGCCTCCCAAAGGCGCGGGATTACAGGTTGAGCCACCGAGCCCAGCTAATATTTTATATGTGTGTGTGTGTGTGTGTGTGTGTGTGTGTGTGTGTGTGTGTGTGTGTGTGTGTGTGTGTGCGCACACGCGCATGTGTGTGTGTGTGTATGCATGCTACGGTTACCATAAGAAAAATGCCAGAATCTGGGTGACTTAACCAAAAAAATTTTTTCCTCACAGTTCTGGACATTGGAAGTCCAACATCAAGTTCTCAGGACAATTAGTTTCTCCTGAGGACTCTGTTATTGACTTGCATATTACTGCCTTTGAAATAAGCTAAATCAGTTAATAAAATCAAATTGCCAGCAAAGTAATAATATTAACCAGCTTACTCCATTTTGTTCAAAACTCATCTTAGTTACCTGCCTGACCTAAGAATCAATGCCTACGCGTGATGACAGTAACGTTCCCATGACCACAGACCCCCAGCTTTGTCTCCTTTGGGTAGGTTATGCTGACCGTTGCCTGCTGACCGTTACAGAACTCCTTTGTCATAACTTCTATGTAATTGTATGCTTTGTTAACTGAAATCAGATGTTACGCTTTGCCATTTTCATAGTTTGTTCTTATATTCTGTTAGTGACCTAACCAAGGTAACTCCATTGTATAATAATTCTTCTTCCTTGTCTCTATGTAGCTACCTTAAGCTATATCTTAATGGCAGAACTCCAGGGGCTTTCTGGGCACTGGCTATACGTACCTGACATAAAATTAATCAAAGCTCTCTAACAATCGAAGTTCTCATTTTGGTTGCCAAGTTGTTAGTTAATAGTTGCTATGGTCACTAAGTTGCTATGTAGCCAATGCTACAAATTTTACCTTTAAAAGCTTGTCACAAACTGCACTAACTGCAAAGAGTTTTTCTGGCGTTTGCCTACTCTTGACCTGCACGCTTAATAAATTCATAATTAGACCCAACTTGCTGGTGTAATTTCTTTTGGATTATGACCTCATCCTTCTTGCCCAATTTAATCCTAATTACCTGTTAAAAAAAAACCACATCGCCACATACAGTCACAACGAGGGTTAGGAATTCAATATATTAATTTTGCAGGCATAATTCAGTCCATAAAGACATGCTATAAACAACTCGACACGTATAAAATTTAGCAACCTAAATGAAACGGACACATTTCTCAAAAAAACCCCAAAAAACAGAAACTACCATAATCACCCAGTGAACACTGATATTTTTAATAGCCCTATATTATGAAAGAAATAAAAATCATAATTTTAAAACTAAAAAAAAAAAAATCCAGGCCCAAATAGTTTTCTATCCAGTGTTTAAAAATCATTCAGATAGTAGAAGAAGAAGGAACACTTCCCAATACATTTTAGGAGCTGGTATTACCTTCAAATGCAGAGAAAGGCAGCATAACAAAAGAAAAATACAAAACCAATCTGACTCTTCCATAATGATTTGGAAATCACTAACAAAACATTAACAGAACCACATCTCTTCACCCACGGGCAAATTTCTACTAGGAATCATAAAGACTTGGGGGAATCTAAGAAAGTTATTAAGAAACTGACTTTCCATATCACCCAGCAATTCCCCTATTGGGAATATACCCAGAGGATCTCAAATCATTCTCTGAAAAAGATACCTGTACATGTATGTTTGTTGCAGCTCTATTCACAATAGCAAAAACATGGAACCAACCATGTTACCCATAGAAGTTGGACCGGATTAAAAAAAATGTGGTATGTATACACAATGGAATACTATACAACCATAAAGAAGGACAAACAGCAACTTGGATGGATTTAGAGTCGATCATACTCAGTGATCTATCCCAGAAACAAAGAACAGAGTGCCGTATGTTCTCACTCATAAGCGGACCTTGAACAATTATAATACTATAAGAAAGTGATTGGCAGTAGTGGGAAACTGTCAGGGGAGGGAGGTGGGATTAGCAGTCGAGGGAAACTGCTGGGGGAGGGAGGGGCACACCGCATCCACAAGGGGACCTGCATAATCAACGTTTGTATACCTAACCCTGAATTGTACCCCACATATTTATAATTAAAAAAAAAAGAATCACAGTTGTAGATGTTTATCTTGATCACTTTGAATTTTATTTATTTCATTTATCAATCAGTCACCTACCGATATTAAATTCTATGATCTATATCAGAGGCAGCCTATCACTGAACAGAAAAAGATACAACAGCATTATTCTATTCTCTCTGAAACTTAGTTGACAGTTCCTGAAGTCAAAATTTTAAAAGACAAAGTCATACTTTTTTGAACAAAGAGGTTAGAAGCAATTCAAACGTTTAAATTTAAATTTCTATGAGAATACTGACATGTTAGAAACTAATGGAGTGAGCAACACTTACTAGATTTTATGCTTTTCTGCCAGAATAGTAAGATGGATAACCTTGAAGTCCAGTTTCTTTATAAGTGTCCATCTCCAGTGATATCAATTTAATATTAATTCTCTATGAATCAAATGACAACTCTCGTAAAATGTTAAAAACATGCCATATCGTCTGACAAAAAGAAAACAAGGCAAACTGAGCAGTTAAATATCAGTGTAGTAAATTATGTACAAGGATTTTACTGTAGCATTTTTTGTAATAGTGAAACTAAAAATAATCTAAATTTCTATTAAAAAATGCACAGCTAAACAGTTAACAGAATAGAATACAATGTACATGTTCATTAGAGCACACTCAAGAACTTGAAAAAAACATGTCAATAATATACAGTTTGAGAAATAGCAAAATAAAAAATATAGTATTGCATAATTGATGTTAAAGAACTTTATTTGTATTTATAAATTTTAAAAAAATACCCAGATGAATAAACACCTACCGATAATTCCTTCTAAGAAAGAAATGGGTTTGAAGAAAAAAGATGAAAGAAAATACTTTTATTTCATAAAGATTCATATAATTTGGCTTTTTTTTAACAGCATGTATTTCTTTTATAACTAAAAAAAAAAAAGAAAAAATGAGGGTTATTACCTTTTGGTAGGAGAGCAACAGTTTTATTTTCCTCAGTATTTGCCTTGCTTGTTGGCACACAACACAAATGTGTGGAAGAAGGCCCAGAAGAAGAATGAGGACAGGCTGGGCTCAGTGGCTCAGCCTGTCATCCCAGCGCTTTGGGAGGCCGAGGTGAGTGGACAGCCTGAGCCCGCGGGTTCGAGACCCGCCTGGGCAACTTGGCGAGACCTCTCTCTACAATAAATCAAAAAATGAGCCGGGCGTGGTAGCGCGCGCCTGTAGTTCCGGCTACTTGGAAGCCTGAGGCGGAAGGATCGCCGGAGCCCAGCGGGGCAAGGCTGCAGGGGCCGGGCTGCGGTCTGGGCAACAGAGTGAGACTCCAACTCATAAAAAGAAAAGAATAATCAGGACAAAGAAAGTATAGCTGCAAAAAGTAAGAATTGCTGGTGCATGATCAAAAAGGATCCAGGCAAGAAGTGGTCAGGATCTACCACGGCTCCCGCTCACTCAAAAACCTAACACCAGCTAAGGGTAAGGCCCAGGGTAAGGCCTGGGAAGGCCAACTGCCAGCCAGTTTCCTCCCCCACCTGTGTGTGCTAGTTCTCTACCATCAATTAGAAAATAGACCCAGGATGGGGCAAGTGCCCTTGGGGACGTGGACAGAGAGACACAAAGTAGAATATGAGATGAATGTACACATCTTAGAGGAAGACTTCAAGGTTGGGATTTAAAATGCATCAAGATATTTGTGTGACATTAATAAAGCTACTCCACCTGCCTGAGTGCCACTTTCCTGCCCTATAAAGTGGGGATCACAGGCCTACTTCGTTCAGTGATTGGGAGAGTTAAGTTCACTCAGATATTTACAAGTGCCTGCTACTGCGTGTCTATATTATGAACAAAATAGTCTAAATCTTCGAAGTACACAAAAATAATGTCAATGAGATCAAAGACAAGATGTCCAGCTTCATAAACAACCAAGCAGCATCAGAATAAGATCTACAAATAACTAGAATTCTTTACTGCTCCACTGAAGAGGATAAACATTGGGCTACAAGATCAGTATGTGGGTGTCGTGAAGTGACTTAGGGAGTGAGGGTGGAATCCCTAAAGACTGTCTGAAATACAGTTATGCAACTGGCTCCCAGGAAACAGACCTGGAACAAACTTGGAACCGATCAGATACTACAGAGAATGTGGTGAGCAGAGGAAGGTCAGAGCCACAAAATCTGAGTAAAACACACCAAACCACAATGAGCGCTCAGCTCTGTAAATGGCAGCTGTGGTGGCATCAGGACTGATCTTCTGAGACAGCCACTGTAGGGACTCAGAGCACAGCGTCTTTGCAGCCACGTGCCCAAGAGCAGTGCATCTGAAGAGAGATCACAAGACTCTCCTTCCCACAGAGTCCTGTTTTAAGATGTACCCTTACATTACAACATACTTATACAAGACCTGTGGGCAAGTGGAATCAGAAACCCTCACCTAAAGAGGGGACAGGAAGGAGTAGGATGACAATACTGAGGGATGGAGAAAGAATGCATGCACTTGAGCACACAGATTGTCCCCACAGTTCCTATTCAAAACTGGAGAAGACCCTTAGCTTTGTGCTGTGGTCTTTCTATATTTCCTTATCTTGCTTCGTTCACAGATGCCACGTTTCTTTTTCTTCTTTACGAAGGTGGCAATGAGCTCATGTGTAATTAATCCCAAAGGGGCAAATTTTTCAGAGTACAGTGATAGGGTCCTATTTTTATAGCCATGTTTTTCAGTTCTTTATCGTATCCCATATTTGGGAATCACAAATGAAACACATTAGAACTAGAAGATTTGAACTTCTTATTTTCACGTAGATTAATACCCAGGCTTTTACGCATTAGGTGTAATAACATGAAAGCTGGTTCTTTTGGAAAACAAAAAAAGTTGTCTTTGAGGTCATGGGAATTGGGGGACATCAATTATTAGGAGGCTACATGGAAGTAGAAGTGATCCTGGAGGCTTCCACTGTCTAGTCAGAAATATTCAAAAGACAGGCCCAGCGAGACAGGTGCATCTGTCACTACTGTGGGTGAGAAGCCTTCCAACCAAAGCAGAGATGCTAAACTGAAAGGTTCCAAATGTCTCCCAAGTATTCCTCATGCTGAAGTTCGCTGCCCCAAATCTAGAATACCATCCGTTCCTGAAGGGAACCATCTGTGTCTCTGAGACACTGTTCAGTCAGGCCTCAGCTGAGATGAGTCCGGTGACTTCAAGTGTAAAATGCTGGAACTACCATCAGCTTCAGGTTGATTTTCAGTCCACTGAACTTGTTGACAAAAATGGGCCACTGGACGTGTGCCAGGGCGTTTTCTCCTCTGCTCTTAGAAGATCCCGAGTGACCCAATAATTCCACTCTCTCATGCCTCAATTCTCACATCCACAAAAAAAGGCGCCAGTGAGGGTGACATTTCCAAGGAGCCACAGCCGGTGACCCCTTGCAACACTCTGAAGCTGTGCTTGTGGACCAGGTGGGGATTTTCCCCCCAAACAGCTGGACTGGCTCTGAGTGGAGAGAACAGAGGGCAGTGTCGCAAGGAGTGGTGTTTGGGACATGATCCCAACCCCACGGCAGTTCAGGAAGCAGGTGGGCCATGGACTGAGGAGGCTGGGCCTCTGGAGAGGAGCTGGCAGGAAAGATTCTGGGCTGCATAGCGATGCGAGAAAGAGAGACCAACCAGGAAGAGGTGCACTTCCAGTGTCACATTCTCCCCACTGCCCAGCCATACCTGCCATCGCGCCCCTTTTCACATTCACTAACCATGGTTATTCTCCCTGTCCAAGAGCTCATCGGGCTCCTCCCACTGCCCTTACCCTGCTCTGCCCTGCCCCCTCCTCTGCTTGCCCTCCTCTGCTTACATGCCACCCTTGACCCTCTCTACAGCCTATTAGACATTCACAATGCAGTGCAGCCCCTTTCTAGGATTTGGATGAGACCTCGGGGCCCGGCCATCCTCGGTCTTCTCTGGGGCCCAAGGGAAGCTCCCTGAAGTCTCTGAGGCTGTGACTTCATTGCTTAAGATGAAAATATCTTCTCTGGGAATCTGACACTTGCCTTTGCAAAGGCACCTTTCTTCTCTTCCTACAGGCTGTCACAAATTCCTTCTTCCCTCCCTGAAACACCCTTTGGACCCCTTTCTCACCGTCCCCTGGCTGCATGGCCCAAATGGCCAGAGGTGTTGGAGATAAGAGCTGAGTCAACGTCTGCATCACTGGAAAAGACGCTCACTTGGGTCTTGCTGAGATGAAAGCTTCAGAAAGCCAGGAAACAGCAGGAGAACCTCTTACTCTCTTGAATGTCTCCTGCCAAGTGAGCTGGATGTGGGGCTGCTCCTGGAATGTGGTGCCCGGTTACCAGAGTTCTAAGTTCTGTTGGGGGTGTGTCATCAAAGAAGTGAGGTCACTTTGTTTTTTTTTTGAGTTGGAGTCTCACTCTGTCACCCAGACTGGAGTGCAGTGGCCGCTCCCGGCCACCGCAGCCTCGACCCGGTGGGCTCCGGTGATCTGCCTCAGCCTTCCAAGTAGCCGGAATTACAGGTGCGTGCTACCATGCCCGGCTAATTCTTTGATTTATTGTAGAGACAAGGTCTCGCCAAGTTGCCCCGGTGGGTCTCGAACCTGCGGGCTCAGGCAATCCATTCACCTCGGCCTCCCAAAGCGCGGGATGACAGGCTGAGCCACCGAGCCTGGCCGTGAGGTCACTTCTTTAAGGTTTCATCACCGGGGCCTTCCTTCCATAAGCCCGTCACAAAGGCCCCACTGGGCTGCTGACTACTCACCTTCCCACCGTGTCAAGTCCTTGCTTGTTCACAATTGTGGTGACACGGCCCATGGTAAAACTTGAACACAGCCAGGGCCCCAGCACTGAGGAGACCAAGCTGGGCCAAAACCTCCGTTTTCTTATTCTTGCTACCCCAGACAAGTCAGTGTGTGTTTTCAGGCCTCCCAGTTTTCCCAGCTTGCACAGTGAGGGTCGTGCCAGTATGTTCTTCACAGGGAGCTCACCAGGTGTGTTGAGATTAAACTCCACAAACTCACGGAGCAGTATCACATGTAGACAATGCATGTACTTAAAGATGAAAGAATTACAAGGAGCGGGAAGCAGCGTGGAATACAACTCAAACGGGCCTGGGGTTCAGCGGTGTGACCTTGGGAAAATCACTTTCCCTCGGCCCCTCATTTTTCATTCTGAAGCAGTAAGAGCTTAAGATGTTGCCATCCTCTGACATTATACCTTCCCATGCCTTTCCGTTATGTCTAGAACCAGACCCACGTGCCTCCTCTTGGCCTATGTGGTGGGGAGACTCCACAAATGCTCACAGCACTAGGTGGTCAGTGACTCACTTGTGACCAAGAAAATTCAGCAAGCATGATGGCAAACCAGTCCTGTCTTACTAAGTTTAGGCTGCTATAACGAAGTACCATCGACTGTGTAGCTTCAGGCTGTATCCTCACATGGCAGAGAAAGAGGGAGAGACCTCTCTAGGTTTCCTTTTGTAAAGCCACTAATCCATCCATGAGGACTCCACCTAGACCACAGCAAGAATGATGCTATATTAATCCCAGCTTCTAATTGCTAAAATACTGTGATTTCCTTTGAACTTATTCTCTTTTGTTCCCCCCTCCCACACACTGGAAAACAAAGCCCTCATAATTTGAGAATCTCTCTAGATAAGCCCCTGTGACAAAGAATAAAGGGAGTTTTCCGGACAACAGACAGGAGGAAACTGGTCCTCATTCCGAGCTGAGTGATGCCAACCACCTATGTGACTTACCTTGGAGGAAATTCTTTCCCAGCAAGCCTTGGCTGAGGCCACAGCCACAGACTTGTGTGAGACCTTGAGGCGAAGGTACTCAGATAAGCTGTGACCAGATACTCAGTTCATATAAATTGCGACATAATATTTTTCAAGTTCTAAGCCACTACGTTTAAGGTACATTTGTCAGAGAACAGTAAGTAGTGACCCAGTCTACCAGGCCCAACATTTTGACCCTATCCTTCTTGCTCCATCCCATAGTTCCTCCCGGCTTGCTACAGCCACATTGGCTGCCTCTCTAACCTCCTGAAAAGCCTGCAAATCTGCACCAGGGGTATACTGAGATGGCCCAAGTATAATATTATCCTGTATTCCCAGTATAATACTTTTTACCTATATTCTGGACAATTGGTCCCATGTCTCCTTGATAGGCTGAATTAAGCACCTCAGCCAATCCCATAACTCCCTTCCTGGCTTCACAACCTCTAGTGACTCAGAATCATGAAGAACTGAATGTGGTCATTGACATTCTTAATGTCCAGTTCAATGGAATCAGTGCTGTGTGCTCTGGTGGACTTATTCCTTTCTCTTGACCCAAGAACTCTAGCTCAGCAGACTAAAAAGTTGTGAGAAGAGGAATCAGCAATCTTGCTAATGAGTCACTAGAGGTAGCGGTGATTGGTGCCACTTTCGTTTCAGTCTCCTGATTTCTGAACTTGTGAATCCTGACTACAAGAAGACAGCACCATATACTGGCCACACACCTCACTGTCCTGTCACAGAATGTATCTACTCTCTAGGCCTATGTCATGACATAGTTCATAAGGATCTTTATTGGTTTATTACATTGATGGCATCATGCGGATTGGACCTAGTGAGCAAAAATTAGCAAGTACTATAGACTTATTAGTAATAAATTTGCATGTTAGAGGAAGAGAAATAACTCCAAACAAAAATTCATGGATCTTCTACTTATTTCCTAATTTTTAAGACCCTATGACTATTTAGAGCAAAATTTATAATACTGCATCGTGACATTTATAATATATAGATTTAAAATTTATAAAAGTACCACAGAGGATAGAAGGGAAACGGAGCTGCTTTGTGGCAAATATTTTATGTATGGCATATTTAAAATAATACAGTGCCACCTATGTTTCACCAGGCGGTGACACTTCAGGTACATTATGGTACGTTATTCAAGTACATTATGGTACATTTAAGATGCATATTTTAATCTCTTTTTTAATCTCTGAAGCAAGTACTAAAAATGCAAATAAAAGTTATTTAAATCCCAATAAAGGAATTCAACTTAATATAAAATGTATTCATTTAAGCATATGCATAAACCCTTTATTTATAATAGCCATAAACAGGAATTGCTCAAATATCCATCAAAGGAAAATAGAACAGTTTGTAGCTTTATACAACAGAACACTACTCACCAACTCCAAGGAACACATTCCCGAGACACAAACCCTGGCGGGGTTCTATTAAATTTTGTTCTAAATAGTCGTAGGTTTCACAAAAGAATTCCAAGGCATTGCTTTGAAAAATAAACCTGGAAAAGAGACAAGGAAAATTTTCTCTCATCACGACTGTGGAAAATCAGTACATTTTTCACAAGAAAGTGTGGCAGATTAATTGGTGAATTACATATTTTCATGGAAACATCTGTTCCTCTTTTTTTGCTGAGTGGAGAATTTGTGACGGTGGGTAACTTTTATATCCTGTTATCTGGTTATCGAGTTTAATGCTTAATTTTATGGGAAAAACCTTGGAAACGACTAGAAGTGTTCACATATGATTAATTGCCTGCAAAAGTAATAATTACATTTTTATTGTCTAAAAGACATTTGATTTTCTAAAAGGGATACGTGCGTTTGCTTTTTATGATGAAGTATGGAATGGAAGTGCCTTATAATTTCCAGCACTTCATCAACACGAACACTGAGTTGATTCTGCCTTGGGTATTTTCTCATTTGAAAGTAAGTGAATGACCTTAATCAGGAAGCAGACACATAGGCCCAGATTCCAAGCAGTGGTCCGTCCTGGTCCTGCAAAAGGAGGTATGAAGCCCCAGGTAGGGAGCCTCCCCTGCAGGTGTGCCCATCTGTTTATAGCAGTCCTGGAAGGCAGCCGTGAGGGTGAGAGAGGCCGCAGAGCCCTGTGGGTCTGCAGAAAGATGTGATCAGCATTGAGATGGAAATGAAGGGAGTGATGCTTTTCAGCAGATGTAATTTTTATTGTCCTGAGGTTGTTTCTAGACATTGTCAAATAAAATAAAACAACTCTATAATATAGGAGGCCTGCAGTAGGGTGAATGCGCCACCTGTAGGACATGCAAGCATCTCAAAGTTTGGACAGAAATGGGCCGAGAGGGGAGAAATAAAGATTTTTAAAAATGGTGGGAGAGGGAGGGCAGGATGGAGGGTGGCCACAGCGGATTCCAGTTCAGAGAATGTTTCACCCTAAAGTCAGCCTGTTATTAGGAGGGGCATAAAAAGGGGTCATGCTCATTCAGGCTGAGGGTGGGTTGGAGTTCAGGGGCCTGGAGAAGGAGGAACACTTTAGCAGAGTTTGGTTTACAGGCATTGTGTTCCCACCGCGGGAGACCAAGTGTTCATTCGATTGCTTATGAGGCAGAAAATAAGGATTTGCAGTGTCAGTGTCTGGTTTTGAGATAAGAAAAAAAGGGGACATCGTCTAATTCATAATGGAAAGGGGATTTCTTTTCCGTAAGCTACTCTTGCAGAACACAAAGGATGGGGTGTCCTCAATCACAGCTGTTTGCCGGAATTACCTACCAGTTCCATCCCCCCTGCCACTGTCCCTTGCCTTACACATCTCACTTGACTGTTTCTGAGTTGTATCTGTTATAATAAACTGGCGAGCAAAAATAAAATGCTTTTCGGAGTTCTGTGAGTAGTTCCATCAAATTATTGGACTTGAGAAGGGTTTATTGGAACCCCTGCTTTATAGCCATTTGCTCAGAAGCATAGATGGCCCCCGGGGTTTGCAGGTCATCTGCAGTGAAGGCAGTGCTATGGGACTGAGCCTTTAACTTGTGGGGCCTGTGCTCACCCTGGGTGGTAACAGAATTTAATTGCTGGACAATCAACTAGTGTTGGACTCCACACCAACAGATTCTACACATTTGGTGTCAGAAAAAAAGACAGTGGCTTAGCCCATAATCCCAGCACTTCGGGAGACTGAGGCAAGTGGATTGTCTGAGCTCGTGGGTTCGAGACCAGCCGGGGCAACTTGGGGAGTTCTCATAAAAATGAATAAAAAATTCACCAGGTGTGGTAGCACATGCCTGTAGTTCTGGCTACTTGGTAGGCTGAGGTGGAAGGATCACTGGAGCCCAGCAGATCAACACTAGGGTGGCTGTGAGGTGTCACTGCACTCCAGCCTGGGTGACAGAGTGAGATTCCAACTAAAAAAAAAAACTTTGCAGGTCAGAATCTTAAACTACTTACTCCGGATGAGTGTTTAGTCCTTGATGCAAACCGAGACCCTGGAGATCAGAGCATTTTTATGCTGTGAAGAGGGGACTATAGAGAATTAAATTTCCAGAATTAAATTCCTATCAGTTCAGATTTCCCTCTGGCACTGACTGGGAGTGAGTCCTTCTGGGCTGTATCTCACAGGGAGAGTGGTCCCCAAGCTTGGGAACTTGATAAAGCTACTGAGTATACAGTTCCTTGTGGACTGTGGGCAAATCAGTCTGCTTCCCTGAGCTGCTTTTCTTTTGTTTTCTTTATAAAACCTTGCAGCCATATAGTTCCAGTTTGTCCAAGTATTTAAGCATTGTATTTCATTATTTGAGTGTAAGATTATTTTTTTGTACCCCACAACTTAAAAAAAAAAAAAATATATATATATATAAAGATGGATATTTTTTTCTTTTGGTTGAAAGTCTTGAGTGAATTGAATGATGCAATCTGAAGAAGCTAAGGTAATACTTTAGGTTATTTGCATTATGCTGAGTTCAAACAATAAGAATATAACCCTCCATGAACTCATCATGGCTTGGCATTGGGATTGGTACCCAGATGAGATTTGCTCTGGTTTCCTGGTACTTGGGTGAGGAATAAGGAGGAGGTCAGGAGAATCAAACCGATAGATAAATCAATTACTTCCATGTCACATGGCCACCAAAATACAAGACCCCTACAATTTAGAAACTTTCCATCAGTTGTAAATGGGTAAATGGTTGAATTCAGCACCATGTGGTCAGTACAAAAAAGGGAGGTGTCCAGGGGGCCTTGGCCTTCATTTCGAGCTTTTCCTTATTATTTGTGATTTCTGATGTTATTGACTGAAGGGCCATTCACGGACAGAAGTGTTACTATTTTTCTGTTATTATTATTTCTGTTGTTTTTAGCCTTATTAAAAATAACTACTTAGCATTTTTTTTTACTTCTTTAAGTATAATGTTTAATGTAAATTTTTTTATTATAAAGATGTGGGGTACAATTCAGGGTCAGGCATACAGACATTGATCATGTGGGTACCCTTGTTGATGAGGTGTGCCCCTCCCTCCCCTGGCAGTTTCCCTCAACTGCCAATCCCATCCCCTCTCCCCTGACAGTTTCCCACTACTGCCAATCGCTTTTTTATAGTATTACAATTGTTCAAGGCCCGCTTATGAGTGAGAAAATATGGTACTCTCTTCTTTGTTTCTGTGATAGATCACTGAGTATGATTGACTCCAAATCCATCCAAGTTGCTGTCAAGTTCATATGCTTGTCCTTCTTTATGGCTGCATAATATTCCATTGTGCATGTGTACCACATTTTCTTTATCCAGTCCAGCTTTGATGGGCAGCATGGTTGGTTCCATGTTTTTGCTATTGTGAATAGAGCGGCAACAAACATACATGTGCAGGTATCTGTTTTGCAGAATGATTTGAATTCCTCTGGGTATATTCCCAATAGGAGAAATGCTAGGTCATATGGAAGATCAATTGCCAGTTCTTTCAGAAATTGTCACACTGTCTTCCAAAGAGGTTGCACTAGTTTGCATTCCCACCAGCAGTGAAGAAGCATTCCTTTTTCTCCACATTCTCACCAGCATCTGTTGTTGTTTGTTTTATTTTATTTTTATTTTTTAATTTTTGAGTTGGAGTCTCACTCTGTCACCCAGACTGCAGTGCAGTGGCTGCTCCCGAACACCACAGCCTCCACCTGCTGGGCTCCAGCAATCTTTCTGCCTCAGCCTTCCAAGTAGCTGGAACTAAAGGCGTGCGCTACCATGCCCGGCTAATTTTTTGATTTATTGTAGAGATGAGGTCTTGCCAAGTTGCTGAGGCGGGTCTTGAACCCGCGGGCTCAGGCAATCCACTCACCTCGGCCTCCCAAGGCGCGGGATTACAGGCTGAGCCACTGAGCCCGGCTGTTTGTTTTATTAATGAAAGCCATTCTTACTGGGGTTAGGTGGCATCTCAATGTGGTTTTGATTTGCATTTCTCTGATGATGAGTGAGGCTGAGCATTTTTTCATGTGTCTGTTGGCTGCCAGTATGTCTTCTTTGGAGAAGTGTCTATTCATGTCTTTTGCTCACTTTTTAATGGGGCTGTTTTTTTCTTTTCAGGGATTTTGAGTTCCTTGTAGATCCTAGATGGCAGACCTTTGTCAGATATACAGTTGGCAAATATTTTTTCCCATTCTGTGGGCTGTCTCCCTGCTCTCTTGACGGTTTCTTTTACTTTGCAGAAGCTCATCAGTTTGATGAGGTCCCACTTGTCTATCTTATTTCTTATGGCATGGGCCCTGAAGGTTTTGATCAGGAATTGGTGGCCAGTTCCAATTTCCATAAGGGTGTCTCCTGCATTTTCTAAGATTCTTATAGTTTGAGGTTTTATGTTTAGGTCTTTGATCCTTTTAGATTTAATTTTTGTGTATGGTGATAGGTAGGGGTCCTGTTTCAATCTTCTGCATGTGATCAGTTTGTTTTCCCAGCACCATTTACTGAATAAGTTCTCCTTTCCCCAGTGGTTGTTGGTGGAGGCTTTAACAAAGATGAGTTGGTTGAGAAATTGAGAGTTTGCTTCTGGAATCTCTATCCTGCTCCGTTGGTCTGTATGCCTGTTCTGGTACCAATACCAGGCTGTTTTGATTACTGTAGCCTTATAGTAAAGTTTGAAGTCTGGAAGTGTGATACCTTCTGCTTTGTTTCTTTTGCTAAGGAT
>NW_007249127.1:47545-50039 GCF_000164805.1 Carlito syrichta
TACAATCCATGAGCATGGAATATTTTTCATTTGTTTGTGTCTTCTTGGTTTTCTTTGAGCAGTGTTTTGTAGTTTTCATTGTAAAGGTCTTTCACTTCTCTGATTAGGAAGATGCCAAGTTATTTCATTTTTTTTGTGGCTATTGTGAATGGGATTGTGCTTTTTATTTGGTTCTCTACCTGGTTGTTGTTGGTGTATAAGAATGCAACTGTCTTTTGCACATTTATTTCATATCCCAAGACTTTGCCAAAGTCCTTTATCAATGCGAGCAGGTTTTTTTTTTTGACAGATTCTCTTGGATTTTCAAGGCATATAATCTTATCATCAGCAAACTGGGATAACTTAATTTCCTCTTTTGGATACTCCTGATTTCCTTCTCTCGTCTAATGGCTAGGACTTCCAACACAATAATGAACAAGAGGGGTGACAGTGGGCAGCCTTGTCTTGTTCCAGTTTTCAGGGGAAATATTTCCAGTTTCTGTCCATTTAGCAATATGCTAGCTGTGGGTTTACTGTAGTTGGCACTAACTGTTTTGAGGTATGTTCCTTCTATTCCTAGGTGTTTGAGGGCTTTTTTTACTCAAGAAGGGAAGTTGGATTTTATCAAAAGCTTTTTCTGCCTCTGATGATATAATCATGTGGTCCTTGTTTTACATCTATTGATTACATTTATAGTCTTGCAGGTGTTGAACCAGCCCTGCATCCCGGGGATGAAACCTACTTGGTCATGGTGGAGGATTTTTGAGATGTGTTTGTGGATCCGATTTGCTAGAATCTTGTTGAGGATTTCAGCATCTATGTTCATCAAGGATATTGGCTTGCTGTTCTCTTTTTTTGTTGGATCCTTACCAAGTTTGGGTATCAGTGAGATGTTAGCTTCGTAAATTGATTTAGGGAGAATTCCATGTTTCTCAATTGCCTGAAATATTTTCATTAGGATTGGTATCAGCTCCTCCTTGTAACATTTTGTAAAATTCTGCTGGAAAGCCATCTGTTCCAGGACTTTTTTTTTTTTTAAAGGTAGTTTACTTACAACATAGTCAATTTCCTGGCTGGAGGACTATTTCAACATACAATTCCTATTTCATACTAAGGATTCCATGTCCTTCTTTTGTAGGATGTTTTCTGGGAGTTTTTGCTTTGCATGAATGAGTTTCAGAATCCTGCTTTCAAAGAAAACTTGATTTGTGGGCATAGAAAAAAATTAAAGGTATGCCATTTTGACTGAACCTTTCCCTTTTTAAAACTAATCTGGAGTTCCAGCTACTAGGAAGACTAAGACAGAAGAATTGCCTGAGCCCACAGGTTTGAGAACAGCCTGGGCAACATGGTTGAGACTGTGGTAGCCATGGGCATGCCACTACACTAAAAAAACTTTTGATTTCTGCTTATTTTGCTATTTATGTTGTCATAAATTTTACTTAATATCATGCCAAATTAGTGCTGGGCAAATATATTTAAAAGCTTAGTCTGAGGGGGCTGGGCAAGATGGCAATAGGGCAGCACTGTCTGTGAAACTCTCCACTGAGGAGAATGCAAAGAGACTCTGATTCTCACACTGAAGGCTGTGGATCCCATCGTCTGCAGCCTGCTCTTCACACGGAGCTCGAAGGTAGACTTTGCTGAGGCATCGCCAAGGTCTGGGCAGCTACTGTGGTGGCTGTTGCTGCCATTCCAGCTGGTAACCATTCCACATTGCACCGCCAGTGCCTGAGGCGAACCACCACCTCCGAGGCAGCCATTCCACATCGCACCATCAGTGCCTGAGGGGCGGGCAAGTGGCTGAGATAAAGACCCTCTGGAGCGAGGGATAACACCACCTGCTGGTGATACAACCCCACCACCAGCAAGCGCCGGTCCGAGGCTTAGGTCCCTTGGTCGCATGCAGGGCCGGATACTGCAGCCCTCTGCTGCTGCTGTTCCACCACGTGCATGGGAGTCTCAGGTCTCAGCTAGCTCCCTGGCTACATTGTCTCTTATTGTCACCAAGCTGCTGGTCACTCAGGGAGGCTCTGGACGCCCGCCCCTCAGAGACACCGGTCCCATTCCTGGTTGAAGTACCCTGTGGGGGGCCCAGAACCACTCTCACCACTCACTGCCTGCCTGTTGGAGCTTTGGAGCTCTGGAGCCCCGGGCCCACCCTGTCTGAGGCACTCAGCCCGTGACCCCAAGCTTGGGGACCCAGATAAGCGGAGAGAAAGGGATCTACGAAAGAGAATCTGCCTCTGCTTCTCTCCAGGCAGAGATTTCCACTGCTCTGTCCACCTATCAACAAACTCCACCTTGGTTCCTAAGGAACCAAGACTACATACTGCTGAATGGACAGATTGTAAGGCAGAGGGAAATAGGTACCAGTGTGCTCATACACTTGTTTGTGGATGCTAGAATCAGCATATACACTCTGAACCACAGCTTCCCTCTCAATTAAACCTCAAAACTGCAAAAAGTACAGATGGCAGCCTACACTCCAACCTCAAAAGTGAACAAAGCCAGG
>NW_007249127.1:50406-93530 GCF_000164805.1 Carlito syrichta
CCAAGCAGAAGAAAGAATCCCAGAGCTTGAGGACCAAAATATAGAACTAACCCAAACTCTTAAAAACACAGAAAACAAGTTGAAAAAGACAGAACAAAACATTCAAGAGATGAGCGATTACTTCAAGAGACCAAACCTAAGAGTAATTGGCATACCTGAGGCAGAAAGAGAGACAGACACCACACTAGAACAAACTTTCCATGAGATCATTCAAGAAAACTTCCCTTATCTAATCAGTGACGCAAAAATTCAAGCACAAGAGATTCAGAGAACTCCTACAAGACAACAAATGAGAAGACCAACTCCTAGACACATAAGAATTCGCCTAAACAAGTAGGTGTAAAAGAAAAAATCCTAAAGGCAGCAAGAGAAAAAGGCCAGATCACCTACCATGGAAGATCAATCAGAATAGCAGCAGATTTATCTACAGAAACCCTACAGGCTAGGAGAGCTTGGAGCCCTATCTTCAAAGTCCTAAAAGATAAACAATTTCAATCAAGAATAACTTACCTGGCCAAGGTAAGCTTCATCAGTGAGGGAGAATTAAAATCTTTCCCAGATATCCAATCCCTAAGAACTTATGCTGCCACCAAACCACCTCTACATGAAACACTTAAGAAAGTACTAAACACAGAAGAAAAGGAAAAAAGAACAATGTTCTTCAAAAGAGTACAGGGAAAAGAATAAAATATACATGAACCAACCCCAAAACCAAAAGAAAGACAAAAATAACCACGTGGAAGAACAACAACTCCCTAAGAACTCTATGATAGGGATGAACTATCACATTTCAATAATTAGCCTGAATGAGAATGGACTAAATGCACCACTGAAAAGACATAGAATGGCAAAATGGATAAAATATCACTGGGCATAATATACTGCCTTCAAGAGACTCATCTCACTAGAGAGGACATACACAGACTCAAAGTAAAAGGATGGGAAACAAACTTTCAGGTGAATGGAACACAAAAGAAAGGAGGAGTCGTGATCCCAATTTCAAACAAAATACCATTTAAACTATCAAAAATTAAAAAAGATACAGATGGCCACTACATAATGATAAAGGATTCACTCCTTCAACAGGAAATATCTATCCTAAACATATATGCATCCAACATAGGTGCGCCAACTTTCATAAAGCAACTTCTAGGAAAACTAAAGAAAGATATTGACTCTAACACCATCATAACTGGGGACTTTAATACCCCACACACCAACCCTGGACAGATCATCAGGACAAAAAATCAGCAAGGAGATTTGGAACCTCAATATGACTCTGGACCAAATGGACTTAATTGATACCTACAGAACACTCCATCCAAAGACCACAGAATACATATTCTACTCATCACTGCATAGAACGTATTCTAAGATTGACCACATAATTGGCCATAAATCAAGCATAAGCAAATTTAAAAGGACTGAAATTCTACCATGCACCTTCTCGGACCACAGTGGAATAAAAATAAACATTGACACCAACAAAGTCCCCCCAAAACCCACAAAGACATGGACACTAAACAGCATGATGCTAAACAACTCCTGGGTCAATGATGAAATCAAAACAGGGATCAACAGATACCTGGAAACAAATGAAAATGAAGAAACATCTTACCAAAATCTCTGGGATGCCTTGAAAGCTGTAGTAAGAGGGGACTTTATATCCCTACAAGCACACATGAAGAAAATGGAAGGAACACAAACTTACAGCCTAACAAGTCACCTAAGGAAGCTGGAAAAGCAAGACCACAAAAACCCTAATTTCAGCAGAAGAATCCAGATCACCAAAATAAAAGCCCAAATCCAGGACATAGAAGACAAAAAGATAATACAAAAAAACAATGAAACAAAAAGCTGGTTCTTTGAAAGGATAAACAAGATCGATGATCCCCTAGCTAGACTGACCAAGAAAAAAGCAAGAAAAAACCCAAATAAGCACAATCAGAAACACAAAAGATGAAGTCACATCTGACCCTGAAGAAATACAAAAGATCTTTAGAGACTACTATGTATACTTGTATGGAAACAAACTTGAAAACCTTAAGGAAATGGAGGACTTTCTGACATCATCCAACCTACCTAGGTTGGAACCGGAAGAAATTGAGACCCTAAATAGACCAATAACAATCAAGGAAATTGACTACATAATAAGAAAACTACCTAAAAAAAAAAGCCCTGGTCCAGATGGCTTTCCAGCAGAATTCTACAAGACATTTAAGGAGGAGCTGATACCAATCCTACTGAAGGTATTCCAGGTGATTGAGAAAGATGGAACCCTCCTCAAATCATTTTATGAAGCCAACAACACATTGATACCCAAGACAGGTAAAGATCCAACAAAGAAAGAGAATTACAGGCCAATATCTTTGATGAACATAGATACTAAAATTCTTAGCAAGATCCTAGTGAACCGGATTCAACAACACATCTCAAAAATCATCCATCATGACCAAGTAGGCTTCATTCCTGGGATGCAAGGCTGGTTCAACATTCGTAAAACCATAAATGTAATTAAATACATCAACAGATGTCAAAACAAAAACCACATGATTATATCATCAGATGCAGAAAAAGTTTTTGATAAAATCCAGCACCCCTCCTTGATAAAAACCCTCGAACATCTAGGCATACGGGGAACATACCTCAAAATAGTAAAAGCCATCTATGAGAAACCCACAGCCAGCATACTCCTAAACAGACAAAAATTGGAATCATTTCCCCGAAAAATCGGAACAAGACAAGGATGCCCATTCTCACCCCTCCTGTTCAGCATTGTATTGGAAGTCCTGGCTCGAGCAATCAGAGAAGAGAAGGCAAACAGGGGTATCCAAATAGGAAAAAAGGAAGCCAAATGATCTCTCTTTGCAGATGACATGATTGTGTACCTTGAAAACCCAAAAGAATCTGTCAAAAACCTCCTTACACTGATAAAGGCCTTTGGCAAAGTCTCAGGATACAAAATAAATGTGCAAAAGACAATGGCATTTCTTTACACCAATAATAAACAAACAGAAACCCAAATAAAAAACACAATTCCATTCACAATAGCCACACACACACAAAATAAATACCTTGGCATCTTTCTAACCAGAGATGTGAAGGACCTGTACAATGAAAACTACAAAACACTGCTCAAAGAAATCAAAGATGACACAAACAAGTGGAAAAATATCCCATGCTCATGGATTGGAAGAATCAACATTGTGAAGATGTCCATCTTACCCAAGGCAATCTACAAATTCAATGCAATACCCATCAAATTACCAGCAACATTCTTCTCAGACCTAGAAAAAACAGCACAGGAATTCATATGGATACACAAACATCCAAGAATAGCCAGAACAATTCTCAGCAAAAAAAAACAAAGCAGGTGGTATCACATTACCAGACTTCAAACTCTACTATAAAGCTACAATCATCAAAACTGCTTGGTATTGGTATAGGAATAGGCATATAGATGAATGGAATAGAATTGAGATTCCAGAAGCAAAACCTCAATTTCTCAACCAACTCATTTTCGACAAAGCCTCCACCACCTACCACTGGGGAGAGGAGAACCTATTCAGTAAATGGTGCTAGGAAAACTGGCTGACCACATGCAGAAGATTGAAACAGGACCACTACCTATCTCCATGCACAAAGGTTAACTCCAAATGGATCAGAGACCTAAATGTAAAACCTCAAACCATAAGAACCTTAGAAAATGAAGGACATATCCTCATGGAAATCAGAATTGGCCTCCAATTCCTGAACAAAACCCAAAACCCACAGGCCATAAGAGAGAGGATAGACAAGTGGGACCTTATTAAACTGACAAGCTTCTGCAAAGCCAAAGAAACCATCAAGAGAGCAGGGAGACAGCCTACAGACTGGGAAAAAGTATTTGCCAACACCAGGTCAGACAAAGACTTAACATCTTTGATATAGAAGGAACTCAAACATGCTGAAAAGAAAAAAACAAACAACCCCATTCTAAAATGGGCAAAAGACATGAACAGACACTTCACAAAGGAAGACATCCGAGCAGCCAACAGACATATGAAGAAATGCTCAACCTCACTAATCATCAGGGAGATGCAAATCAAAACCACACTGAGATACCACCTAACTCCAGTCAGAATGGCAATTATCAAGAACTCAAAGAATAACAGCTGCCAGAGAGGATGTGGAGAAAAGGGAACACTTCTACACTGTTGGTGGGAGTGTAAACTAGTGCAACCTCTGTGGTAAGCAGTGTGGCAATTCCTAAAAGCTTTAAATATCAACCTCCCATATGACCCCACAATCCCCCTACTGGGAATATATCCGGAAGAACACAAATCACTCTATAAAAAAGACACCTGCACACGTATGTTTATCGCAGCATTGTTCACAATAGCAAGAAACTGGAAGCAACCATGCTGCCCATCAAAAGAGGACTGGATTAAAAAAATGTGGTACATATGCACGATGGAATACTGCGCAGTCATAAAAAAGAACAAAATCATGAATTTTGCAGCAACCTGGACAGAACTAGAGTCTATAATACTGAGTGACCTCTCACAAAAACAAAGGTCCGAGTATCACATGTTCTCACTCATATAATGGACCTTGAACATCCAACCTAATACTATAAGAAAAAGACTGACGGTAGTGGGAAACTATGGAGGGGGAGGGAGATGGGATTAATGAGCAAATATCTGTCTGGGGATGGGGAAGCACCTCTTATCAATAGGGTGCCTGAATGAAACGTATCTGTATACCTAACCCTTAACTGTACCCCACAACATCATAATAAAAAATATTGATAAAAAAAACCAAAAAACTAATCTGCATTCTTCACAATGATAGTGGTAAGTTCAAAAATTTATTGGCATAAAATATCATTGCCCACACCTTAAAATCCAATGACTGCATTCAATTTTGATTCACTAGTACTGGACAACACAGCTAAGGATCTACATATTTAAAATACTTTCTGTTCTAAAGGTTTGGTTGGGATACAGCATTTTGGGATTAATATTCTGGAATCTTATATTATGTTTTCTCTACTGAGTACAGTACTAGGTAGGTCACTGGTGAATCCTAGCAAGAATCATGTTACTTTTTTTATAATACAGGCCTTGCTATTTCTCAGCCAGACCTGATCTTGTGTCTGGAGCAAGGAAAGAGCTCTGGGATGTGAAGAGACACAACAAGGAACAACAACAACAACAAAAGCAAACAAACAAACAAAAAATGTACAACAATGTATGTTAAACTGGCAGCCACATAACTAATGTCAGTTGCCCACAAAGACTTCCTCTTTGCATGTCCCTCTACTTTGCTATTGATGTCACCAATGACTTATTTTTGTATTCTGTATTTGTTAGGCGTTTATGGATGTACGTTTGGTTTTTTTTTTTTTACTTTTGTCTTTAAATTCTATAGCAGGACCATAGTATTTATTACTTTTGAAATAAAATATTGCCTCTGCGATCTTAGAAAAAAAAATTCTATAGCAGAATGATAAACTGCATGCACCATCATGATTCTACAGAATTGCATTTGTGTATGTATACAAGTGGGATCCCCAAAAATCTGATATTAATTTATAAAATATTGTGTATTCTTGTTTGAACTTCAGTCACCTTCGAAGTACTATCTGTTTGATGCAATATACCTTATCAAGATGCTTTTCCCACTGATGAGAACACTTTTTGAATTTGTCAATTTTGTTGCCTTTCAGTGCTTCTGCTGTTTTTTGTTCCACCTCTTCCACTTTAACAAAATGTTTTCTTTTGAGGACTTTTTTTCATGCGGGGAAACAAAAAGCATAACTTGGAGGAAATATTATGTTAATAGAAAGGGTAGGGCGTGGGTTCACATCATTTGGGGTCAGAAACTGGAGTCGGCCAGTGTGTTGTCATGGTTGAAGAACCAGTCACCTCTTTGCCACGACTCACTTCATTTTTTTCTCAATGCAGCCTTTCACAAAAATGTTAGCTGGTACACTGATGCCAATGGGCTCCTAGAACCCTCACTTAGCAGGAAAGTCTGTATTGCAAGGAATCTCCCCTACAAAAAGATAATTGTGAGTTTTTTAGGTCTCCCTTGTGTACCATTTATAAAAAGTTATCATTTTTTTTTTTTGAGTTGGAGTCTCACTGTCGCCCAGACTGGAGTGCAGTGGCCACTCCCGGCCACCGCAGCCTTGACCTGCTGGGCTCCAGTGATCCTTCCGCCTCAGCCTTCCAAGTAGCTGGAACTAGAGGCGCACGCTACCACGACCACCTAATTTTTAAAAAAATTTATTTATTGTAGAGATGAGGTCTCACCTGCCCAGGCGGGTCTCGAATCTGCGGGCTCAGGCAATCCACTCACCGTATACTAAAAAAAAAGTTATAATTTTAATCAAATTTTTTGATGCTTTCTAGAATCAGTTTATTATCCAATGAGACAAACTCCCTTCAGCATTTCTTGTAGGGGATGTCTAGTGGCAATTAATTTCTTTTAGCTTTTATTTATCTTGAAAGCCTTTTTATTTTTTTCATTCTGAAGGACAATTTTGCTGGATTTAATATTATTAAGTAGTTTTGTTCTTTTAGCATGTTTGCTATATAACTCAAATTTTTTCTGGCCTGTAAGGTTTCTCCTGAGAAATCCACTAATAATTTCATAGAAGCACCCTTATAGATGACACATCAACTTCCTCTTGCTTTCCTTAAGTATCTCTCTTTGTCTGTGACTTTCTTTCTTTCTTTTTTTTTTTTTGAGTTGGAGTCTCACTCTGTCGCCCAGGCTAGAGTGCAGTGGCACGCTCCCAGCCACCGCAGCCTTGACCTGCTGGGCTCCGGCGATCCTTCTGCCTCAGCCTTCCAAGTAGCTGGAACTACAGGCGCGCGCTACCATGCCCAGCTAATTTTTTGATTTATTGTAGAGATGAGGTCTCACCAATTTGCCCAGGTGAGTCTCGAACCCGCCGGCTCAGGCAATCCACTCACCTCAGCCTCCCAAAATGCAGGATTACCCTCTGAGCCACCGAGCCCGGCTGTCTGTGACTTTCAAATTTTATTTTTTTGAGTCAGAATCTCACCCAGACTGGAAGTGCAGTGGCATGGTCCTGTTTACTACAGCCTCCACTTTCTAGGCTCAGGTGATTCTTTTGCCTTAGCCTCCTGAATAACTGGAACTACAGGCATGTACCATCATGCCCAGCTAATTTTTTTGATACATATATATATTTCTTTTGGTAGAGATGAGGTTTCTCTATGTTGCCTATGCTGGTCTTGAACTTCTGGGCTCAAACAATTCTTCCACCTTGGTGATCTAAAGTAGCAGAATTACAGGTGTGAACCACTTAGCTTGGCTCAGAGATGACTTAAAAAATGTTATTTAGCCTTCCTGTGCCAAACTTATGCTCATCTGTAAAACACACACACACACACACACACACACACACACACACACACACACACACACACATTAAAGCACTTCATAGAATTGTTGTAAAAGTACATGCAAAACACAATACTCAGAGTAGAGGTTATATAATAACAAAACTCTTGGAGGAAAGAAAAACTGGACTTAATAAGAAATTTATGAATTAGAAACCATAATATGTGAACAATTACGAATTTTATTTGCCACAATACAAAAACAGCCCTCATGTTTTCATGAAGGTTCCTCTCACTCTGAATGGGAGTATCAGTCAAAGGAAAATGATCAATGACTTCAAGGGATTTGTTAACAGAATGATCTATCTCAGACTGTGGTTAGATTTCTGGGGAATTTTCTTTTTGTGTTAAAGTCCACACTGGATTCTAAGCACCTGACTGTAGCCAACTCTGTGGTCATCCTCCCTGAAGGAATCCAGCAGACAATAGCTGCTTTGGGTTGACTCATCTCCTCAGTGATGTTGGGTGCGAACTTGTTTTCTTTGTTCACAGGGTGGGCAGGGGTTTGTGCTTTAGCACCACCTGCCTCTTGAGTATCTTTTAGGCCATCCCAATCAACCCCATGTACTCCAGGTGACAGCGCTGACACCATAAGCTCCCAGATACACCGGACCCTGCAATATCCTGTGCAGGATAGTGAATAGGTTGGTAAGTACCATTTTTCTTAGGAGTGTGACTGTTAAATGGGATGGCAAAAACAAAACAAAGAGAAAGGGTTTGGGGTAGGGAACAATGGCTCATGTCTGCAATCCCAGCATTCTGGGAGGCCGAGACAGGAGAATTTCTTGAGACCAGGAGGTGGAGATCATCCTGGGCAACACATCACAACCTTGCCTCTACAAAAAATAATCCCGACCCTGACACCGACCTGACCCTAACCCTGACCTGACTCTAAACCATGAACCCTAAACCCTAATTCTAACCCTAACCCTGTTAGGGTACAGAGGATGAGAGTGGATGGACGGATGTGAAGGGGTGCAGCACCACTGGAGCTGGTGAGCTGGAGGTGCACGCTGGTAACCAGAGATCTGAGTAATGCAAAGGTTTGCAACACACAAAGAGGTGAAGGAAGAAAAGGTTTATTTAAGAAACAGATCACTTGCCACAGACAGGAAGCAGGCCAGAACTCTAAATGAGTGTGGCACTGTAGCCCCCTGATCCTGGCTTAAATTCTTTCCCCTGGAGGTGTTCCAATCAGGTAGACATGGCCGTCATGACTTCCTTGTTGACAACCTGCGAATGTCTTGGAGACCCTGAGGGGAGTCCTGATCACCATGCACTGAGTCATGGATCTCACCACCCTCAGGAAGTTATACAATGAACTAATACTGGTCATGCTTGAGAAATTTGGGTTTCTGAAAAGACAAATTACAATAGGCTGGTACCGTCATGCTTGAGGGGTCTGTGTTTCTGAAAAGAAAAGCCAGCAAAGTTAGTCTTTACCTAGAATATGCATTTCTCCAGGACATAGCTTCTACATTCTCATCATTGTGTTAGGGTTTAGGAACAAGATAAAAAATGGTTTTCTGCTCTTGGTCCATCCTTTCAAACACTACACTTCAGCACAAGACCCCTAACCCTAAACTTCTAACCCTAAACCCCTAACCCTAACCACTAACCCTAACCCCTAAGCCTAACCCCTAGCCCCAACACCAACTCCAATGCCCAATACCTCTCCTCTCACCCATTCTCTCACCCCTCCCCTCAACCTGAACCCTTAACCCTCAACAATTGGCACAACACCTAACACCAAACCCCTAATCCCTAATCCCAAAACTAACTCTTAACCCCTAGCCCACCTTTAGCCCTAACTCCTAGCCCTACCGGTGACACCACCACTAACCCCTAACCCTAAGCCCTAGGCCTAGCCCTAACTCCTAACTCCTAACCCCAACCACTAATCACTAACACTAATCCCTAACCATAACTTCAAACCCATAATCAAAACCCCAAACCCTGAATCAGAACCCCAAGCAGTGAATCCAATAACCATAACCAAAACCCAAACTCAAACCTTTGAACCCTGAACCCTAAACCCAAACCCTAATCCCTAACCCTTAACCCTAGGCCTAAATCCTAACCCTAACATAACACTATCTTAATCCTAGCCCTAACTCTAATTCCTAACACTTAATCCCTTGCTCTGACTCCTAGCCCTGGACTTAAATCCTAACCCTAAACCCTAACCCAAACCCTTGCCCTTGCCCTTTCCCATACCCTATCCTTACCGAACCCCAACCCTAACCCCTAAACCCTAACCCTACCTCTAACCCTAACCCTAACCCTAAAATTTAACCCTAGTCCTAAAACCTTGATTCTAATGCTCCAATTCTCTAACCCCTGTCCCTCTAATTTTAACCCCAACCTTTTTCCATAACCCTAACCCCTAACTCTAAGCCCTAAGCCATAAGTCTAAAATGAATTCATACCTACCTCTAATCCTAAGCCTAAATGTATCATCACCCAATTTTACCTTAACTTTCACCTCAATTTTAACTCAAACTTTTTTTTTTGAGTTGGAGTCTCACTCTGTCGCCCAGACTGTAGTGCAGTGGCCACTCCCGGCTACCGCAGCCTCAACCTGCTGGGCTCCAGTGATCCTTCCACCTCAGCCTTCCAAGTAGCCGGAACTACAGGCGCGCACTACCACGCCCGGCTGATTTTTTGATTTATTGTAGAGATGAGGTCTCGATGCCCAGGCGCGTCTCAAACCCGCGGGCTCAGGCAATCCACTCACCTCAGCCTCTCAAAGACGCGGGATTACAGGCTGAGCCACCGAGCCTGGCTTTAACTTAAACTTTTAAACCTTAGTTTGTAACCAGAATGCTAACCCTCACCAATAACCCTACTATCTAACCTCTTACCCATAACCTCAAACTCAAATTTTATTGCTAACTCTAGCCGTAATCCCAAACCTTAATGTAACCTGAACTTTTAACACTTATTACCTTAACACTTACCCTAACCTACCCTAACCCATACCCCAGTACTCACTTTATCTCTAACAACTTTCCATATTTTCATTTCCAACCCCACCCTAACACTTTATATCTCAAGTCTCTGCATTAAGTTTTAACCTGTAAACCTTTAATTCTTAGCCCTCTAAACCCTAAATCAACCCCTTCCCAATCTTTACTCCAATTTAAACTAAATCACAGAAAGACATGCCATCACAATAGAAAACTAGGAACAAAATCTGTTATAATTATAGACATAATAAATCTTAGCACAATGAGATTGAAATTGGCACACTGAAGGGATTAAACACAATAACAAGAGGTCCTTATCCCAGAAAATCAAGGGTGGTTCAATTTGCCAAAGCCATTCTTGCAATGAATCAGAACAACAGAATATTGCATTCCCACTTCAATTAATGCAAAGCACATTGTAAACCACATCTGACAACATTTAATGATAAAAACATCCAACAAACTAGGAATAGGAATATCCTTTAAACAATAAAAGGCCTTTATGCAAAATTCATAACCACCAGCATCTCAAACGTGGTGACCCTAAGCTTTACTCCCAAGATCAGTAAAATGATGCATGCTCCCTTTCATCATGATATTCAACATTGTACTGGATGCTCTATCCAGATCAATTAGGAAGGAAAAAGAAATAAAAAGCATTCATATGTGAAAGGGAAAAGTAAAACTATTTACAGATCTCATAATCTTATACAAAAAAATCATTGGCTGGGCACGATGGATCATGCCTGTAATCCCAACATTCTAAGAGGCCAAGGCAAGAGGACTGCCTGAACCCAGGAGTTTGTGACCAGCCTGGCAAAATGGTGAGATGTCTCTACAATAAATCCAAAAAGCCAGGCATGGTAGCATGCAACCATAGTCCCAGCTACTTGGGAGGCTGAGGTGGAAGGATTGCCTGAGCCCAGCAGGTTGAGGCTGTGGCAGTTGTGAGCATACCACTGCACTCCAGTCTGGGCAACAGAATGAGACTCTGGTCAACCCCCCCCCAAAACCTAAGGAACCCCCTCCAAATTATTTTAGCTAGTAAACCAAATCAGAAAACTTACAGGGCAAAATATCAATATACTAGCAATAAACAATATGAAAATGAAGGTAAGAAAATAATTTCATATAAAATAATCAACAGTATTAAAATATTAGGAATAAATTTAACCAAGGTATATGACTTGAACATGAAAGGTTACAAAATACTGCTGAAATAAATTTTAAAAAGCCTACATAAACACCCTATGTTCAAGGATTAGAAGACTTAATAGTTGTTAAGATCCAATACTACACAAAGCAATCTACAAAATTATTGCGACTCCTATGAAAATCCCAAAATCTTTTTGGCTGAAATGGGCAAGCTGATCCTGACAGATGAAATTTTAAGGGATCCTAAATGGTCAAAACAATCTTGAAAAAGGAAAGCCAACTTGAATGTTCATGTTTTCCAATTTCAAATCTCACTACAAATCGCAGTGATAAAAACAGCATGACACTGGCATAAGGATAAACATATAGAGCAAAGAAATTGAATTTCCAGTCCAGAATTCAACCCATACCTCTAATGGTTAATTAATTTTGACAAGGGCTGAGATCATGAAATAGAACAAATGGTGTTAGACAACTGACTACCTACTGCAGGGGAATGAAATTGTACCCTGAGTTCACACCACAGAGAAAAATGAACTCAAAATGGTTCAAAGGCCTAAATATAAGAGGTAAAAATATTAAATCTAGAAGAAATCATAGGGAGAAATCATCATGACCCTGGATTCAGCAATGGTTTCTCAGATCTGACACCAAAAGCACAAACAACTGAAGACATACTTCCTCAAATTACAAACTTTCGTGTGTGGAAGGGGGCTTAAAAAGATATCTACAATGTCAAAAATTAGGCTAAGCATGTACTCAACCTTTGCACAGTTAAAAAAAGTTCCCTTCCTGGAAACTGGCAATAGCACCTGCTGACTAGGTTAAACTGTTTAACAGCCTTTTTTTTTTTTTTTGCTTCTGTGAACCCCACTAGCATTGCTTGAAAAGTACCTAGGCCTCCAGGATGTTGTGGTTTGGCCCACTTGGAAAGTCCCAACGTGGTTTTGTCCCATTTAAGCAAGCCCCTACAGCAAATGGGATACCTTGCTGTGGGACTGGCATGTCCAGCAGGCAAGTGGTCACCGGCTGGCTCTTGGCTAATAAACCTCTCCTTTTTAATAACTTGTACTTTTGGTGTCAGTGTCTGTGAATTAAGCGCTCGGTCCCTATTTCACGTGTATCAAGACACTCAAGAAATTGAAAAGACAACCCAGAGAATGGAAGAAAGTATTTATCACATTATATAATCTGATAAATGTCTGTTATTCAAAATATATAAAGAACTCATGACTTAACAACAAAAGACAAACAACCCAATTATAAAATGGAAAAAGACCTTGAACACACACTTTGCTAAAGAGACATGCAAATAGCCAAAAGCACATGAAAAGATAGTCAATATCATTATCATAATGGAAATGCAAATTGAAACCACAATGAGATATCCCTTCATATAACTAAAAAGGCAAAAAAAAAAAAAAAAATCAAACACAACTGCTGGCAAGAATGCAGAGACATGACAACCCTTAAACATTCTATATGGAAAATAAAATGGTGCAACCTATGTGTAACATTGTTTATAATTGTTCCAAAAAGTTAAAAATAAAATCACCATATGAATCAGCAGTTGCATTCCTAGGTGTGTAGAGCAGGTCCTTGAATAATAGCATTTCATTCAACATTATTGTTGTGACATTGATTTTAAAAAGATATCAATTCTTGGGCAAAGCCACATGGTCTATGTGGAGTTGCAGGTTCTCTCCACATCTGCTTGGGTTTTCCCTGGGTACGCTGGTTTCCTCCCACATCTCAAAGACGTGTGTGATTAATGAATGTGCATGTCTATGTTGTCCCAGTCTGAATTAGTGTGGGTGCGTGTGAGTGCTTCCGTGCTGCATTCTGCGTGGCTGGGTGGTAAAGGATTCTGAAAGAGGACCAGCGCGGTGTAGCACAATTCACAAAACACTTTTTAGAACTAGAAGGTGAGGGAACCAGGAGCACTTTGCCTCTCAAGACAAAGGTCCTGAGTTTCTCACCCATCAGACTTTTATTAGTACAAAATGATGTAGTTAAGTAAGCCTTCAAGGACAAGGTACAGATGGTGCAAAGAAAACTCCCTGTTTTGATTTTAGAAAGCTTTTGTGATAAAGTGTGACTGTTTACAAAATATAGTGCAGCTGCTTGCAAGACAATGTATAATTTTTATCTAATTAAGCACAACAGACACTGCATTTTTAGAACTTGCCTCAGCATACATGCCTATCTGACTTTGCCATTATAGGCATTCTTGACTGGTTGTGACTTTGCACATACGCCAAGTATGTTTTCAGCAGATTTCAAGCAGGGTAGAGGTCTCCAACACTTTCTGAGTTGGAATGGTGTCCCACCTTGCACCCTGAGCTGCTTGAATACACTCTGACCCACCCATGACCTTGAACTGGAATAATTGGATAAAGAATGCTGTCATTTATTTGTATTACTCCTTTTTAAATGGAGCTCACATTAATTTCAATGTTTAATATTAGAGGTTTTTTGAGATTTGGTGGGTGATGTTTCTTTGCCCAGAAATAATGTACCATGGGTAGGACAACACTGAGAGTGTCTTCTGTATGTTGCCGCATTTGCTTTATTATACATCATTTCACTTATAGTAGCAGAGTTGAAAATCTATCAATGATATTAAGTGAGGATTCACTGTACTTGCAAAAAATTGGAAACAGGTGGTCAAACAAAAAATTCTACAAAAAAGTTCACAGTACCATTATGCACAATAGCCTAAAGCTGGAAACAACCCGAATGTCCATCAAGAGATGAATGGATAAGCAAAATGTGATATAGCATAAACTGAAATATTATTCATCCATAAATAGGAAAGAGGAAAGTAAAACGATGCAGACACTGTGTAAAACAACATGACTATTAATCTGTGTAAATTAAGCATGGGGCTAAATATGACCCACTGATTCCTCTTCTGAGTATCTACCCAAAGGAATTGAAAGCAGGTACTCAGATACTTGTACACCCATCTTCACAGCAGCATTTAAGAGCCAAAAGATTAAAGCAACACAAGTGTCCATCAGCAAATGGATAGATACACACACACAGTGCAGGCCATCCCTCCCATGACATAGTGTTCAGCCTCAAAAACAAAGGCAATTCAGACCCATGCTCCAACATGCGTGAACCTTGAGTATATGCTAAGTGGAAGAAGTCAAGCACAAAAGGTCAAATATAACCACTTATGTGAGGTACTTGGAGTAGCCCATACATAGGGGATAAAAATAGGATGGTGGTTTCCTTGGGCTCAGGGAAGAGCAGAACAGGAAGTTAGTGTTTAATGAGTTCAGCCTTTCTGTCGATGAAGATGGAAAACATTCTGGAGATGGATGGTGGCAGAGGCTACATAAGCCATAAGGATGTAATTAATGACACAGAACAATGTATTTAACAATCGCTTAAACAGTTTGCATTATGTTATGTATATTTAATCACAAAAAAAGACTTGAAAGATGATATATGCCATAATATGCATGGATCTTGAAAACAACATACTTGGTGAAAGAAGTCAGACACAAAAGGACACATGTAGTGTGAGTCCATTTATATGGACTATTCAGAACAGGCAAATCCATAGAGACAGAAAGCAGATTAGCAGTTGCCAAGAATGGGGAGATAAATGAGGAGAACCTTCTGAATCGGTACTGAATTTCTTTTGGAGGTAATAAAAATGCGCTGGGACGAGACAGATGACTGTACAACAATGTCAATGTACCAAATTCCACTGGATTTCATACTTACAAGTGGGTAAAATAGTAAGATTTTTCTCAAGTAAATTTACCTAAAAAATACTTCAGCTCTTGTATTACTTTTTACTCTCTGTGCACAGGACTTCTTCCTCAAAGAATATGGAGCAAAGTTACAACTTTTATGAGCCCTGGTAACTCCACTAATATTTGAGGCTAAAGCCCACAATCATAACAAAAGTAGCTCTTTATTATACACTAGGGACTTCCATATTTGGACAGCAAAGTAAGAAATGGAGACTTGGAATTGACCTCAAAGATAATTGCCAAATGTGAAACAGATTTTGGTCTCTAATGCTTGTCCCTCAAAAAATACATGCATATGATGGCCTTTTTGTTTTCAGGTTTGCTTAAGTCATCTCACTTAATAATAAACCATCTTACAAGATTTACTTGTATCCCTGTGTTGGAGACAAAGAATATAATGCTAAGACATTGGCGAGTTCTCATCACATTCACAGATTAGGGCCTCTTGATTTCAAGTTTCAAGGTGTGGCTGGTTTTTAAATGAATGCTTATATGTCTTCTCATGGAAATAGATGTATGAGCATTTTTAGTACATAGCTTTCGTTTGCCGAGTGTTTCATATATCCTCTTTTCTGAAAGTCACATAATGTTGTGCTGTTCAATTATTCCTGTCTAGCTCTACCTGAGGAACAGAAGGTTAACAATATTTCTGGGGGGCGCGTTTCCTTGGATGAGAAAACACCTGGCAGGATATGATATTCTGAAATATAAGGACTTTCCTGCTGGACTGGAGATTATGGTGACAGTGTCAGTTTATCCCTCAGTCTCCTTGGGTCAACAATTTGCCATCCAGCAGGAGGAGACAGAGGGAGCCATTGGGTTCACGGGGCACATGGATGTATATCTAACCCAAGTTCCATCCTGGAGCTCTAACACAATGATACCCCTCACTGCATTTCAATACTTAAATAGTAATAATTCATCGGTTTAAATATCTGAGCTTTCTTTACTATTTGTCTATTGTATAAACAAAGATTTTTCTTTTTCTTCATTAATTACCCCAAACAAGAACTTTGATTTCATTTAATTACTGTTTCTTTGATTTATACGTTGAGAATGATCGTCACAAGTGATTTAACAAATAACAAATATTTTGTCTTTAGAAAAACCGTGTTATTAACTTTTCTACTGTTAGCTATCACACTTCTGTACCTTGAAAGATTTAGCTGGATACAGTCTTAGAAAATTTGATAAGGTTGGGTATTGGGCAGACGAGCTGAGGGAAGGTGCATACAATCTCCAAGACACCCAAGAGCCTGCTGTGTCCCCATAAGTGAGAGCAGACTGGACTGCAGGTAATTGGGGTTGGCAGGAGAGGGCAGTGGCAGGGGCACTCGGGGTGTGGAGGCCATGGTCAGCCCTGTGGCCCTCGTTCTAAGGCCGGTGGGAAACCACAGGCAAAATTAAATGGGGAGAGTGACAGAGGAAATTCAGATTTAGTAGATGCGTATTTTGCCATTAATAAGTTGAGATTGCCAGTGGTGGGCAGGTGGGTCTGGGCTCTTCCTGGTGGGCTGCACAGATTAGAGCTCAGAATCAGGTCGGAGGTCCTGCCAGGAATGCAGAGTCTGCATCTGCTCAGGAGGAAACACAGAAGACCCAGCTTGGGTCATCTCTGCCCTTTGCCTCTGCCAAGACTGTGAAACCGAGGGACAATCTCAGGACAAGATGCTGAGAAAGAAAAGTGGATCCTAAGGGGACACCTGGAGAAAGGATGGCGTGGACGTGGTACTGCTGTCACAAGTCCCCGTCAGGACGAAATCACTGGGAAATACCCAACTCTCACACACAACCATGTCAACGCCCTGTCAGAAAAGCAAAGATGATATCGACCTTCATTCTGGAGGCTGAACCAGACCCAGATCCAGGTCAGCAGAAGTTGTGACTCCAGGTGTCCAGCAAGAGTCTGAATGTCATATTCCTGTTACGAGGCCACTGCCTGGACAGCACATCGGTGGACATCACGTCAGAGCACAACATGTGAGGGGATGTCACGTCATTGAACATCATGTGGACAGCATGTGGGTGGACATGACATCAGTAGACATCACATCTTTGGACATTACACGAGTGGATGCTACATGAGTGGACATCACATCAGTGGCCCCGCCTCTGGGCATGGAGAAAGACCTTGGGGGCAGCGGGGAAACAGCGGGTTTTGCTTCTGGTTTTCTACACGAGCCCGCCCCTCCTGGGTCTCTGCCGGCCCCTCGCAGTCAGGGCTGTGAGCAGGAGGTTTGACTCACCGTGGATGTGGCCTCAATGGTCATAAAGTGATGGGGCCCTCGGTCTGCGCTGGGGAGGAAGCACCCTTGCTGGCGGCCAGCCGGCGCTGACAACTGTGGGTGGAACTGGCTCCTCGGGGTCAGAAGGTCTCGGGGGCACTGCAGGACCTCAGGCTCCAACGTGGCGGTCGTGAGCCCGCTTCTGGCCATCCTGCCAAAGGGAAATTTGAGTTGAGATCACTCAGCACCAGAGTTTTGGAAATGAAGACAGAAATGGAGTCCACTGTCCTATGTCTTTTCCAAAGATGTGAAAGAACAGTTTCCCACAGGGAATGAAGTAAATGTAGACACATACTTTACAACTGACACAGAAAGGCACTCAAACCAGTCCTTGGACTTAAGATGCAAAAAACAAGCTACAGACTGAGAAAATATTCACAGAATGCATATCTGAGGAAGAATTTGCTTTCAAAATATACTAAGAACTCTTAAAACTAAACAATAAGAATATAACCCAATTAAAAATGAGTAAAGGATTGGAAGAGAGACCTCACCAAAGAAGACACACAAATGGCAAAATTTCATGCAAAAGAATGCTCAGTATCACATAACATTAGTGAACTGTCAAATTACAATAATAAGATAGCACTGCACATCTGTCAGAATGCTAAATTTCAGAGAAACAGAGACAGAGAGAGAGAGAGAGAGAGAGAGAGGATTGCTGGAGGAAAGAGGACTTCTCATTCATTGCTGGTGGAATTCATAATGGACAGCCACTTTGAAAGACAGTACAGGAGACCAGAACATGCCACTCCAAACCATGCCTCTATAGCATAAGAATTTTTTGAGCTGATTATTTTGAGAAAATGCTAACACAGGAGAGGTTTTGAAAATAGAGCAGACATTCTTTTATAAGGAAAATTTACATTTTTAAAGGAAACCTCCATTTTTAAAGGTGTCTCCCTCTCATACTGAGAAGAGAAAGATGACTAAACTGCCGGAGATGATCAATGGAGAAGGCACCTACTTAAATCTACCTAACAAACCTCACCCTGGTTTAAGATTCTTTTCCTGGTTACTTCTCCACTACTGCCCCCCAAACACCCTTCTTCCTTTGTTTCAGCTGAAGACAGTATTTAATCCTGGGATATTTTCTAATTTTTCCCGGGGTATCTCCCACGTGTACATAAAGGAAATATTATTCAATGACACTTGCTAAAGCTTGGTAGGAAATACTTTATTCAGATCAGGACAGGTTACAGAGACTACTGCAACTGATCTTACAGTTGGGGATAGAGATTGGGCTCAACTCCAAATACAGCATGGGCAAGCCAATGAGCATGGTGGAGTGAGAGGATGAAAAAAATAAGAGGAAAGCCATATTTGTATGGGCAAAATGTTACTGTTTCAGAAACTGTGTGAAATTCTTGGAAACTGGCCAATGCTCTCCCTTTCCATGATATGACCTGGTATAATGTTATCAGGCTTAATTTTAGTTATTATTTTCATGTTACCTGCCACAGAAACAACCAAATGTCATTGACAACTATTATAATGAGCTTTCACTAGATCTTTAAGCAGAGCCACTTTATACCTTTCGCCATTTACAGACAGTTTAGTGCTTCAGTCTGTTGTTTTCCTTAAAGCTCCTGTAATCAGCTGCAGGCCAGAATCCTTCCTTTCCAACAAAAAGGACAGATGCTGAAACCCATGGACAGGACTATGACAGGTGCTCTGGATACAGGCTTCTGGTGTAAGAAGATTGTAAGATTGTAATACTGGAATGAGTAAGGATTTGCAGAACTCTAGTTGAGAAGCTGATAGGTCATGAAATTGATAACCCAACATCAAGCAAGACCAGACAGCAGTAAGTCCCCTCTGTACGAACCAAGTTTGCAAATTTTCGAAGATGTGAACGTGCATTCACCTATCCAATCACGTAAGTTAGTTTACGTGTCTGGTGTACATCGTCACATGCGTATATCTTTTACAAGTGAGTGTCTTCTTCATTTTTTGCTGTGTTTGGTTTTTAAAAATGTGTGTGAAAAGTATGATAAACCTATTACAGCACAGTTCTATATAGCTGATTGTGTTAGTTGGGTACCTAGGCTATCTTTGTTGGACTTACAAATTGGACTTATGAACATGTTCTCAGAATGGAACTCATTCATATGTAACTCGTTCAGCTGTCTAAAAAGCTGGCTACCTTAGACTCGGCTAAAAATTTCAGTTCATGGCTGAGCATTTTCAAAAGAGTAGCTTTGTAAAAATAAGTTCTGATAGGAAATAGACTCATTGAGGCTAGATCGATTATTTCCAATTATTGTGCATGGTTCTGAATGACCTCATGAAGAATGATTAAAATTTATGGCATGTTTTGTTGTTTAGAACACTGTTAATTCTTTACTGTTCTATTGTCTTGATTTCAGAAACCCCTTTCTTTTTAAAGCTGACTATAACTAGTAACAACATAATAGATTATACTTCTGTAAAAACAGAACAATTTACCTTTTCTCCCTGCCCAAATCCTCCAGAATTTAGAAACTCCTATTGAATATTTTTATTTTCATGGCAGTATAGTTATTTCATAAGCTCAGTAAGAATCTGTTCATCTGGTAACAGGACACAATTAGAAAATTTGGAAGCTAAAATAGCTAAACACGTGGAGGTTATTGGAGGGTGGTACACCCAGGGAGGGCATGGACATTTTGTGCTCCTTCTCACATGCCTCACCCTATGCACCTCTTCACCAGTATCCTCTGTAATATCCTTTGTGAGTGCTGAAGCTAGGGTTGGTTTCTTAGAAAACTTATGCCAGAATTCCTAAGGGCCTGATGCAGAAAAACATTGTGGCCCTGGAATTAAATGTGATAAAGATGGAGGACCTATGAGATGGCAGAATCTTCGTCCCTTATATCACCATATGAAAAGTTGTCTTCTGACCAGGAGTGCACGCTCTGGACTATTAGCCTCTGAAGCCCTGAGCCACCAAGTCAGATGTCTGGTGACGCTGACACCATCATGCTGGAGAAACCATGAGAAGAGAAAACAAGGAGAGAGGCAGAGATGTTCAAGGAGCTTGGATTTGCCAGTCCCCGCCTGTCTGAGCCTCTCTAGAGCAGGAACCAGACATAAGAATGAATAATCCTTTAGACGATTATAGCCCCAGACATCACCTGACTGCAACTGCGTGAGACAGGAGAGCTACCTGAGTTGTGTTTAAATATATAACCCTCAGGAATTGGGATAAATAATTGTTTTAAGCCAAAACAAAAGAAAGAAAAATTGGTCATATTAGTAGGGCTTTAAAAAAAATAGAGACAGGGTCTCACTCTGTCTCCCAGGCTGGAGGGTTGTGGAGCAATCATAGCTCACTGCAGTCTCAAACTCATGGGCTTAAGTAATCTTCCCACCACAGCCTCCTGAGTAGCTAGGACTATAGGTAAATGGTACTAAGTCTGGCTAATTTTAGAAAATTTTTTTATAGAGATGAGGTCTCACTGTATTGCCTGCGCTAGTCTCAAACTCCTGGCCTTGAGATATCCTCCCACAGCACTGGAATTACAGGCGTGATCTACCAAACACAGCTTCATAACTAGCTCTCTTTTTTAATAAGAGTATTTATGACACACACATTACATATTATGGACTAATAAATAAGTCCAACTAAATGCCTCTTTTACATGTTTTATGTTAAAGTAAAAGCACATATGTATAAACTTATCTTTCCCTGTATTATGGCTAGCTTTACTGTCTAAAAAGATGGCTACCTTAGACTCTGCTAAAAATTTCAGTTCATGGCTGAGCATTTTCAGAAGAGTAACTTTGTAAAAGTATGTTGCAATAGGAAATAGACTCATTGTGGCTGGACCAGTTATTCCCAAGAATCTTTGTCTTTATTTTGTTTCCATTCATAACTTTCAGCAGTAATACAATAGAATCAAATACTTGCCACTGGGGAAAAATATTTGAGGAAGAGAAGAATGAGATCAGAACTTGTGACCACAATGATTCAATTTTTCATTATAATGTTTTCTGAAACAGAAGAGTTTAAAGGATATGCAAAGTCAATTTCCCCATGATGGCTTTCAGAAAGTGATGAAATTAGATAAACAAAAATGACAGGACGTTCTGGGAGTAATTTTAGATGTTGTTACATTTTATATATACACAAAAATACCTTTTAGAGGACTACAATAAATTCTTAGAAGTCCAAATTCTGGAATCTTTCCAAATTCACTTGAACTTGTAAATATAGTTGTCCTCCAGTATTATTCCACGACCTCCTTCAGATACCAAAATGCAAAGATGCTCAAGTCCCTGACATACAATAGTACGGTATTTGCATCATTGATCTAAAAGGAAGGAAGAGGCAAAATTTATATAAGTGGAGAGTGGATTTGGGTCAAGCTTGAGGACTGCATCCCAGAAGCACATTTTCAAGTTGCTTTGAAGATACACTCTGATTAACAGCAGTTAAAAGTAAAATTTAAATATATATATATATATATATATATATAATAAATGGGGTCTCACTATGCTGTCCAGGATAGAGGGCAGTGGCTACTCACAGATACCATCACAGCACACTATAACCTCAAGTTCCTGGCTTTGAGAAATCCTCCTATGTCAGGTGCAGTGGCTTGGCTTGATTTTGGGAGGCCGAGTTGAGAGGACTGCCTGAACCTGGAGGTTCGAGACCAGCCTGGGAAATTTGGTGAGCCCTCGTCTCTATAATAAATCACAAAATCTAGCTGGGCGTGGTGGTGTGCATCTGTAGTTCCAGCTACTTGGAAGGCTGAGGTGGAAGGATCGCCGGAGCCCAGCAGGTTGAGGCTGCGGTGACTGTGAGCGTGCCACTGCACTTCAGCCAGGGCGACAGAGTGAGACTCTGACTCAAAAAACAAAACAAAACAACAACAACAACAAAAATAAATCCTCCTGTATCAGTCCCTTGAGAAGCTGGGACTACAAATTTATACCACAATTCTCAAGCTACAAATGAATTTTTAAAGGAAGTCAGTTACTGAATTGCTTACCAAGAATTAACATTAAAATAACATAGCTATTAATTGACTATACATTGTTAAGCTGCAGGGTGTGGGTTATATGGTCAGTGCGGCATTATTAGGTTAATTTATGGCTGTTTACAGCAATAACTAGCAGTTTCAAGAGATGAATACATAACTCTAAAGGGGGGTCAGTAGGACATGATTGCTGTCTCATTTTAAATACTTTCTGGGCCTGATAAGTAAAAACGATTTGCATTTCTCAGGTAAAGGTTCTGTTCTCTTCTCAGAAGATCACCTATGCACAGCTTCATGTATGCTTTAAATCATTTCTAGAGTACTTATAATACCAAATGCCATGTAAATAATATGTAGATAGTTATATACTATACTGCATTGTATATAATGTAACAAAAAAAGTGGGCACACTTTTGCTACAGTTTTGTTGTTGCTGTTGTTTGGGTCTTGCTATGTTGCCCATGCTGGTCTTGAACTCCTGGGCTCAAGTGATTCTCCCACCTCAGCCTCCCAAAGGACTGGGATTATAGGCATGAGCCACGGTACCTGGCCTTTTTCTGCAAATATTTTCAATCCACAGTTGGTTGGATCCATTAATGCAGAACCCACAGATGCAAAGGACCAACTATAATTATGTCAGCATAGCCGGTCATGAAGCTAATGATAACAGATTATTTGTGCGATAAAATACAAAATAGATAATTCTCCCAGGAAGACACATTAACCCTGAAGTACATTTGAGAATCTCAGAACTGTCAACCTAAAGGGGAAGGGATGGAGCCTGAATTATGGTTTAAAGAGTTTCCTTGAGCCAAAATGAGGACAGTTGCCCAGAAGACTCATACCCAAGTACTCTTGGATATAAGCTCCACTTGGCTTTTGGTAAAACAGTTTTAAAGACAAAAAAATGGGGAATAGGGAGTGGGCTAATACAAAGTTGTCAGGAATTCTCATTGGCTTACAAAAATAGCATTGATTAGTGATTGGCTATACACTATTAAGTTATAGGATGTGGATCATATTCTCCAGTGTGACATTATTAATTTATAGCTGCTTTGGCAATAGCAAGCAGTTTCAAGAGATGAATGCACAACTCAAGGAGGGAAGTAGAATGGGATTTTTGTCTCATTTTGATGCCTCTCTGAACCTGATAATTTAAAAGGACTTGCATTCCTTAGACAAAAGTTCTTATTTTTTCTCAGAATCAAAATATATTTGACTGGGCATGGTGGCTCACACCTGTATTCCCAGCACTTTGGGGAGGCAAAAGCAGGAGGGTCGCTTGAGGTCAAGAATCTGAGACCAACCTGGGCACACAGAGAGACCACATTTCCACAAAAGATTAGTCAGGTGTTATGGTGGCCCACACCTGTAGTCCTAGCTACTTGAGAGGCTGAGGCAGAAGGATTGTTTGGGCCCAGGAATTTGAGGCTACAGTGGGCCATGATCACAACACCGCACTCCAGGCTGGGTGACAGAGAGACTCTATCTCAAATATATATGTATATATTTGAAAAGAAGTAGCCCATCATGAACAAATGTATCATTATAATAAAGTATATTCACATCATTTCATTAATTATATTGTCATAACAATAGAAGACAGCTTTATTGCCTTTGAAGGAAAGAAAAATGAATTTAGTCTAGCTTAGAGATCTGTTAATAAATTGGGAGCATATAATATTGACATGAAAATGCTCCAGGCCAGAGATATAATGATGGCAAATATAAGAGGGTTGAAGCCATTATGTCCCCTCCCCAAAATGATTAAGCTAAATCTGCATTTTATTCAGCTCACAATATTAATATGTCAAAATTCTGTTTCTATTAGTTCAAATGCAATAATCTTTCAAAATATGGTATAAAGTATATGTAAATTTTTTTGTAAATTCAACAAACATGGGATATTCTCATCTCTGTTCTAAAAAACTGCCTTATAAACACACAGGGGTAGTGATGGACCTAAAGAGAAAATGCAATAAGAGCACTTACACACAAAATAAAATTTGCCCAATACTAATATACAGATATATAATTTCAAAAGAAGAAACACACAATGCTGAAATCAAAGTATTTTGATGCTTTTTAAAATAACATTTGAACTGAGGGGAAATAGTTAATAAAATCTCCAACAAAAAATCGTGACAACAAAGAAAACAGCATGCTTATCAGAAGGTCTATTCATTTGCTTCTAGTGAATGAGAGGGAAAAACTTTTCAATGAATGTAAAACTTTAATAAGACATATGAATATGCTTTCCGAATCTGAAAAAAAGGAGAAAAAAATTAGAAATATATGAATCATCAGATGAAAGTTTCAATTAGTACAAAAAGGAGTCATACAAAAATTCAGGAGATCGTAGTCATGCAAATTTCACCCATGAAATGGAAACTAAAGTACCTTCAAACTGTGCTTTTTTAAACAGGAGTGGGGTAGAATAGGAAGGGGGCTCGGGACCTGAAACTTAAATTCAATTTTTAAAATTAGGAATAAACCAGGAATAAATCTAACAGGCCCCGTACAGGTCCTTTGCCCCAACTCCCCTCCAGCTAGCTGACTTAAGTCAGGCAACATTTTCTTAATGTACGTGCCACTTCCTGACGGATGACGTGTCACAGATTACAAAACTGGGTCTTATAAAGCGGGACCTCACTTTAACAACAGGAGGCCATGTTTTAGAAAACCAGACCCTATTTAACAATGGGAGGCTAAAAGGGAACTTAGCCACTGACCCAGCTCCTTCCCCACAAGATAACTGTTTTCCTGTAGATAAACATTTTCTAGAATCACTTAACTGTTTACCTCTAGGTAAATGTTTTCTAGAGTCACTAAAGCAAGATACTGATTCAGGCTCACAAAGAAAAATCTGCCCAGACACATCTGCTAACTGCCAAAAATATAATCTAGCGCTGGCCCTCTGCAATTTCCCCTAATTACAGCCTGCATGTTGCTCCTTCCCACCCAAGATCCTTTAAAAGCCCTTAGCTGGTGCCCTCCAGGGAGCCAGGCTCAGTATCTCCTTCCTGCATGCTGCTCCCTTGTGCTGGAGCAGTCTATGAAAAGTCTTGCCTGAGACCATTTCTGTTTGGCCTTGTGTTAATTTCTATTTCTTAGTTTAAGAAATCGGGATTCTGTTAACAGGAGATTCTGTATTTTTAGTAAATTTATCTAACTTACAAAAAGCAGCCACTGAACTGGGTGCGGTGGTTCATGCCTGCAACCCTAGTACTTGGGGAGGCCAAGGCAGGAGGACTCCTTGAGTCCAGGAGGTGGATGCTGTGGTGACCCGTGAGGCTGATGTGTGTGTGTGTGTGTGTGTGTGTGTGTGTGTGTGTGTGTGTGTGTGTGTTGTGAATACATAATATTTTTAACAATACCACTGACAGTGGGATCCTGCCAAAGGCATCTTATTAAACAGAAATAAATGAAAAATCATTTAAGATTGTCATTTTGTTATGAGAAGTGAAAAAAACATGGCAATTCTCTCAAAAATAAGACAAGCTAAGAAGTATGTTTTTAAAATATTGTTGATAAAAATAGTAAGAGAGGGTGCGGTGAATCAAGCCTGTAATCCCAGTACTTTGAGAGGCTAAGGTAAGAGGACTGCCTGAGCCCATGGGTTCGAGGCCAACCTGGGCAACATGGCAAGACCTCATCTCTACAATAAATCAAAAAATTAACCGGGCACAGTTGTGCACGCTTGTAGTTCCGGCTACTTGGAAGGCTGAAGTGGAATGATCCCTGGAGCCCAGCAGCCTGACACTGGAGTGGCTGTGAGCGTGCCACTGCACTCCAGCCTGGGCGATCGAGTGAGACTCCAACTCAAAAAAAAAAAAAGTAGAAATACATAGAATTATGATTCTGTAGAAAACTAGAAAGAGAGGAGAAATTGAAAGTCAAATATGAAAAGCCTACTGCATTAAACTGGAAACCTAGGAGAAATGAGTGATTTCCTAGAAATATAAATAGATTAATCAGCATACAAATGCTTAGAAGACATTCATTCACAGATGTCATATTGGAAATGGACCCAGGACCACACAGCTGTGTACTTACTGAATTTTCACAGACTCTGATTTTATTTAAAATGGTCAAGGCCATGGAAAAAAGGGGCTGACTTTTTTTCGATTCGTTTTATGGCATAATATCAGAGCTTGGTGTAACGAATACACTTCATCCGACGTACAAGTCCATGTTTATATGCAGATGTTGCATGCACCACTTGAATATTGTGCCGATGCAACTGTGACCTTCTTGGCAAAACAAAAAGTGCTATTGAAGAAGTTACTTCCATTAAAGCCACAAAGTACATTTTTAAAGGATTCCAGTTTTAATATAAATAATATATTTAAATTTAAATAATTTTGCAAGTGTTAGTGTGTCTTTTTTCCCCATTTCCAGCACTGTTTAAACTACTTGAACACCATGAGAAAAATTGACCTTTAAACATTAATGAAAGCAAGTACTAGGGTCATACTGGCCCCTTCCTTTGGGCTTGGGGGATTCGGGGTGGTTCCGTATTACCTGTCCTCAAATTTCAAGGGACCTTCTCGATGTTGATGAGCGGTCAAGGCCTCAATAAGGGAATAGTTTAAAAATAAATCTTGGTAAAAGCTTACAAGAAAAAAGTAAAGGGCAGAGCAGAGCTCCGTCCTCAGCATGCTCGGCTTCTTCCTCACTTTTTCTCCCCTTTTCCTCACGCACCCCAAGTGTTACAAACCACAGCGGAGTCACCCAGGTCAGTCCCGAGGAAAGTTTCTGGCCCTCCTCATTCAGGGCCCTCATGCATCGGGTTAGTCCTGAGGGGTAGCTCTGGTCCATGAAGGACTTTGCAGCCCAGAAAAGGCAGGTACGCATACCTTCTGCAAGCTGCGAGGACAGCATAGGCTGCTGGAAGCTTCCTGTAGAGCAGTGGCCCCGCCAGCAATCCCCATCAATCTCTGAAATGAAGTGTTCTGTGTATTCCATGCCATAATTTTGGAAAATGAAACTGAAACAGAGCCCACCATTCTGTACCTTCATCCGAATGGCTGGAGGTAGCCAGAACCCAAGTGGTGGTCAATAAACAACTGTCCATTGATTTCCTATATATCAGCAAAAATGCACAGGAAGAATTGGAATTTGAAATAAGAAGAAAAAACATTTACAATAGCACTCAAAAATGTGAAGTTCTTAAGTATAAATCTAAAAAAATGTGAAAATGTGCATGCAGAAAACTGTGAAACAGTCAACAGCTATCAAAAAACATATCAAGGCAGTGATAGTTCTTATTCAGTAACAGTATGCAGCATCCGTTATTGTAAAGTTGATAATTCTTTCTAACTTGATCTCTAGATTCAGCAGAATCCCAATAATTCCAAGCAAAAATATTGATAAAGTTTCTAAAACTAGAATAAATGACACAAGATTAAGAACAAAGGAAAAGCACTTACACATCCAGATCTGAACACTTATCATGAGGTTACGGTAATGAAGCGTCCAAAAGAATAGAGTCCAAGAAGAGACCCATGAAAATGTAGTCTACTGATTTTGTCAGAGAATGACAAAGGCAATTCAACGGGAAAAAGAAAGGTCTGCTCCACAAATGGTGATGGAACAATCAGAGACAATACTGGAAAGGATCAACATAGACACAAACCTCTTAGCTTGCCCCCAAATTCACTCAGAATAGTCCACAGACGGAAACTTTCAAGTACAAAGTTGTAAGAGTTATAGGAGAAAACACAAGAAAATCGACATGGCCTTCGGTTTGGTGATACGTTTTTAAATACAATACCAAAAGCCAGTCCATGAAAGAAAACAAAATGACAACGTGACTTTAGTGAATTTAAAATGTCTACTCTGTGAAAGATCCTGTCAAGAGAACAAAAAACAAGCCACGGAGTCAGAGAAGATAGTTAGGAAGAAACATCTGAAGACGGACTTGTCTGCAAAGTGTTTTTACAATATCTCAAAAAAAAAAAAAAAAAAAGAAAAATTAAAAAAATTAAAAATAAAAATTAAAAAAATCTCAAAAATGCCACAGGTATTACACTAACAACCTAATTAAAAATGTGTAAAGATCTCAATAGACATCTTGCCAAGGAGATACACACATGCCAAACAAGCAAAGTAATACTCAACAACACTTGTCATGCGAGAAAAGCCAATTAAAACCACAATGAGAGAGCACTGCCCATCTATTAAAATAGAAAAAAATCCAAAAAAGGCAATTGAAACAGGAACTCTCATTCATTTCTGGTAGAAAGCATAAAGGTGCAGACACTTGAGAAGAAAGTTTGGCAGTTTTTTCCAACACTAAGCATGTCTCATCATATGGTCCAAATCACTCTCTTCGGTATTTACACAGCTGCCCCAAAATGTTATTTCCAAATAAAAATCAGGACACAGTTATATATGGAAGCACTGTTCATAACTGCTAAAACTTAAGGGAATCAGGATGTCTTTCAACACCTGGATGCACAACACAACTGAGCTGCAGTGTACAATGGACACCATTTATCAGTAGGAAGAGAGGAACTATCGGCCCATGTACGTGGATGGAGCTCACATGAGTCCTGCTGAGTGAAAGCACGGTGTGAAGAGGTGGCAGGACCCCATTTACAGGACGTTCTGGAAGAGGCAAAGCCACAGTGATGGTAAACAGGTCAGTGGTTTCATGGGGTCTGCGGGGGGAGGGCTTTGAAATATTCTGTGTGACACTTTAACGGTGGATACCAGCCGCTGTGCATTTGTCAAGTCATAGAATTTTACAGTCCAAAGGATACATCATAATGCATGTAAATGGAATTAAATGATATAGGATGTGGAAATATTCCTGGATGGAATGCAGAACGAGACCAAGAATCTAACTGTATTACAAAAGCTTAAAACAAAAAATCACTGCAGGTGGGAAGAAAGAAGGTACTGACCTGAAAAGTCACCTTGGAAATGAATGAACTTTGCAGACTGAAGACAAAATAAACTGTGCAGAAAGAGGGGTCTTTGTTTGATAAAGTTCTTCCCTGGGGGATAATTGTTAACAACTCTAAAACCACCCTGATCCTAACCCCTCACTCTAATCACTAAACCTACCCTTCCCCTTCCCCTCTGACTTACCAGCGAATATTTCAGAATGTCTGTCATTTCTTTTTTTTTTTTGAGTTGGAGTCTCACTCCGTCGCCCAGACTGGAGTGCAGCGGCCGCTCCCGGCCACCGCAGCCTCGACCTGCTGGGCTCTGGCAATCCTTCCGCCTCAGCCTTCCGAATAGCCAGAATTACAGGCAGGTGCTACCACGCCCGGCTGATTTTTTGATTTATTGTAGAGATGAGGTCTCACTGCCCAGGTGGGTCTGGAACCCATGGGCTCAGGCAATCCACTCACCTCAGCCTCCCAAAGGTGCGGGATTACAGGCTGAGCCACCGAGCCCGGCTTGTCATTTCTTACGAGAAGGTACTGCAGATTTACTCAACTCAGGGCGGACGTTTAGAAGAGCTGTGGCCTGAGAAGGCAGATTCTTTTCTGTTCTGAATGTATGAGGCTGTAAAACAATTGATGTGGATTTTTCAGGTCAGCCTGGGCTTGGAGAGTGTCAGCTCAATGGGCCCCAGAGAGGGTCGTGGAGGGGCTGGTAAGTCTAGCCCCACAAGTGTCAGCTCTGATGGGCTGGCAAGCCAAGCCCTGCGTGTTGTGATTGGCCAGGGTGTTGGCTCTAACGGGCTGACAATCCAAGCCCTGAGAGTGTGGCTAGTTCAGTGGGGTGGCAAGCCTAGCCCCCTGGGTGCCTCAGCTTTGGAGTCTTGCTTTCCTCTGGCAGCTCTGCTGGTTCAGCTGGCTCTGTCGGCTGGCAAGTCAGCCTCTGGGGCGCATGGCTTTTTGACTCCGATGATCTTCTGCAACTCTTCAGGTTGCAGCTCTTGAGAGTCGAGGTTCTTGTCTCGTGCCCAGGAAGAAAGACGGATATGGACAACCGGAAAGTGAGAAAGCAGGATTTATCGAGGACAGAAAAGCTCCCATGGTGGGAGGGGACCCGAAGGGGTTGCCCCTCTGGGGCTGAAAACCTGGTGCTTATATAGCCCTAAGTCCAAGCCGATTGGCTAGCACTAGCTGTGAGCTGTAGCTCTTCTGACTGGTCAGTATTAGGGTAGGGACCTAATGGTGAACTGATTGGTTACTTTTCGATTCCAGCAGTGAGGACTTGAGCTGTTGCTTGAGAGGCTTGCAGGGAGTTTGTTTGCCAACACTGAGCCTGAGAGGCCTGCCAGGAGTTCACCACATTGTTACCAGAGGACTTGCCCGTTTGTCTGCCTAGCCTTTCTCTAGCTATCTCCTGTCTCACAATCATTAACATGGGCCTGATCTCAGACACAGAACAACCGGGCTGCACTCACTGTTCTCCCTCCTGACCACCAGAGTGACCTCGTAACCCGGCTGCCCGGGACCTGCTTAGGTCACAGACCTTCCTGACCCTTTGGTGTATGACTCTACCGCTACTTTCTGCTGTTTCCTCTTTCAGGCAGAACTTTAAGGACACGCGGAGGTAGAGGACAAGTTCTAATTCGGGACATTCTGGTTTAAACTTAGTAGAGCGGTGGGTTAGATCTTCTCTCTCCAAGAGACACGGAGGTGAAATGCCTTGAGCACAATGTCCGCAGCTGTGCAGAGTCAGGATGCAAGTGCAGCCCGGTGGCCACAGGGCCTCTGCCAGGACGTTGGGGTGTGAGGCAGGAGCCAAGGTCCCCGGGGTGCTAGAAGGAAGGGAGCGCGTCCTGGCCCCCAGGCAGCAGCAGGGAATCCCCAGGCAGGGGTTTCTGCAGACGGAACAAAGACATTCACTGAGTCCCGGAGAATACCACGCCGGACTCATGCTGGCCCCAGATTTGAAGGCCAGTTTTCCTTGCCCCTGTGTGAAGTTGGCTAGTGACTGTCTCCACTTCAAATTTGTTAGTTAATACAGGCAGGTAAACGTGAGTCCCCAGTAGGAAAACAAAACAGAACAAAAAGACAGCAGGTAATGAGAGGCCCCGGGAACCCAATGGATAGATCCCTTCCAGAGACATGAGTCCCCAGGCCCCTTCCTCTTTCTGGTCCTGCGTCTTTCCCTGTTCAAGGAAGGGCCAGGATCCCTGGTCCCAATAGTCTTGCCTTCAGACAATGGCACATATTTTTAAAAAATATTCTATTTAGGATCCTCAGAGAAGTCTGAAATTGCATCCGTAGAAAGTAACATAATCTATTAAGAAAGGAAAAAAATCAGAGATCAGGAAAGACCGCTTGAAATTATCTGAAAATATATAACTACCAACAAAAATTTGAAGACAGAACTTAAGAAATATCCCCCAAAGCACACAATTAAATAAGATAAAAAGTAAGATCTTTGGGAGACTGTTCCCAGAATTCCGATGTCCAAATACCATTTGTGCTCTAAATAGAGTCTTGAAAACATGGAGGGAGGAACTTATCCAAGAACATGACATGAATATCTAGAGCTTAAAGGAGACCCTGTTCTTTACGTTGAAAGCCTTAACAGTAAGATGAATCAAAAAGACCCGTACCTAGGATCATCACTGAGAAATTTCAGGACACCAAGACTAAAAAGGGGGCTGGATGGGCAGAGTGGCTCGCACCTGTCATCCCAGTGCATTGGGAGACAAAGCACCAGAGGATCTCTTGGGTCCAGGAGTTGGAGGTTGCAGCGAGTTATGATCACACCACTGTACTACGTCATATGAGCAGCAGAGTGAGACCCTGTCTCCAAAAATGTTAAAAATGAAAATAAATGAAGTAAAGAATCTAAAATCTCCAAGAAAGGGAAAAATAGGTTATCTGCAAAGAAATAATAATCAGGGCTAGGCTTGGTGGCTCAGCCTGTAATCCCAGCGCTTTGGGAGACCGAGGTGAGTGGATTGCCAGAGCCCACAGGTTTGAGACCAGCCCCGGCAACTTGGCGAGACCTCCTCCCTACGATAAATCAAAAAATTAGTTGGGCTTGGCAGTGTACGCCCGTAGTTCTGTCTACTAGGAAGGCTGAGGCAGAAGGATCGTTGGAGTCCAACAGGTTGGAGCTGGGGTGCCCACTGCACCCCAGCCTGGGTGATGGCGTGAGACTCCTATTAAAAAAAATAATAATCAGAATGACATCTGAGGTAAAAACATTGAATGCTACAAAGCAATAACAAAATAGCTTCAGATTTCTGAGGGAGAAAAAGAAGGTGGCTCATACCTGTCATCCCAACACTTTGGGAGACTGAGGTGGGAGAATTGGTTGAGCCCAGGAGTTCTAGATGAGCCTGGGCAACATAGAGAGATCTCATCTCTACAAAAAAAAAAAAAAAAATCAGGCAAGTGTGGTGGCACGTGACCGTAGTTCCAACTACTAGGGAGGTTGAGGTGGGAGAATTGCTTGAACCCAGGAGGTTGAGTTGCAGTAAGCCGTGATTCTGCCACTACACTTCAGCCTGGGCAACAGAGTGAGACTCTGCCTCAAAAACAACAAGAGATTGGGGAGATGACCCACTGAATGGGAAAAAAATATTTGCTAATTGTGTATCTGACAAGGGCCTAACATCCAGGATCTATGAGGAACTCAAACAAGACAAAAGGAAAAAAATAAACAACCCTATTAAAAAATGGGCTGAGGATATGAATAGACACTTCTCAAAAGAAGAGATATGAGCAGCCAACAGATATGTGAAAAATGCTTAGTCTCACTAATCATCAGAGAAATGCAAGTCAAAACCATATCAAGATACTACTTAACTCCAGTAAGGATGACCATCATTAATAAATAAAAAAAAAAATAGATGCTAGTGTGGGTGCAGAGAAAAGGGGATACTTCCACACTGTTGGTGGGAGTGCAAATTAGTCCAACCTCTATGGAAAAAAGTGTGACAGTTTCTAAAGGAACTAGAAATTGAGCTTCCATATGATCCATCAATTCCCCCTTCTGGGAATGTCCCCAGAGTAAAATAAATCGTCCTACAAAAAAGACATCTACACATGCATGTTTATTGCCCCACTATTCACAATAGCAGGAACACGGAGCCGACCATACTGCCCTTCGAAAGTGGGCTAGATAAAGAAAATGTGGTACATATACATAATGGAATATCACACAGCCATAGAGAAGAGCAAAATCATGGACTCCACAGCGAACTGGATGGAGTTGCAGACAATCATGCTTTGTAATCTATCACTGAAACAAAGAACTGAATACCACATGCTGTTACTCGTAAGTGGGACCTGAAAATTAACCACAATAACCCAAGGGAGGGATTGGCAGTAACGGGACACTGCCACGGTAGGGAGGCAGGACACGTGGCAACGTGAAGGGTCCCTGACCCTAAACCAGGGGAGGTGAGAACCAGTTGGAGGCCCAAACTTTGCCTGCATGTAGATTATGTACCTAATTCTGACTTATGCCCCACATCTCTATAAGAAAATAAAGTAAAAACAAAACAAAGCAAAACAAACCCAAGAATTCTGTCCCTGCCAATTTGTTAATTAAGTGTGAAGGCAGATTAGAGACATTTTTAGAACATGTAAGAAATCAGAAAATTTATTTCAGGCATTTTTTATTGCAAAGTTCATTGAAAACATCCTCCAACAAAAACAAGGGAGTTGCGAGAGAAGGAACCCTAGAATATTGTATCAATGTTCTGGTTACACTGGAGCAATCCTGGAGAAGGAGGGTGCTCTGGGGATGGTGGCTCCATCCCAGGCCTTGGAAGACAGCACTAGGATGGAAACAGGAAGAAGATGGACCCCAGCAGTGAGTTTTCAGAAGGATGCTTCAAACACTGAAAGATGTTAAGGTGATAAAAGCAGAAAATGTGAGAACAAAAAGAAAGGCAATTAGAAACTCCAAGAAACAAAAGGCTGAGGGAAAAAGAATGTATATACTCATAGAATACTAAGAAATTAAGCTGGGGTTGGTGGCTCAGCCTGTAATCCCAGCGCGTTGGGAGGCTGAGGTGAGCAGATTGCCTGAGCCCGCGGGTTCGAGACCCGCCTGGGCAACTTGGCGAGACCTCATCTCTACAATAAATCAAAAATGAGCCGGGCGTGGTCACGCACGCCTGTGGTTCCAGCTTCTTGGAAGGCTGAGGCGGAAGGATCGCCAGAGCCCAGCATGTCGAGGCTGCGGTGGCTGGGAGCGGGCACTGCACTCCAGTCTGGGTGACAGAGTGAGACTCCAACTGAAAAAAAAAAAAATGAAATTAAGGTGAGTTCCTAGTATCAACATCCTCTTTACAAGGTAGAAGTCACACAGATTATGTTGTATTTATAGACAAAATAGATATCAAAATACATTTTCTTTAATGGTACTTATAGCCACAATCATGATATTTCTACTGTGGACTGAGGGTGGAGGACAGATGGAGAGTTTAGGAAGCTCAGCACCTCTCCGTTGCCCCAGGAGTGAACAGGTCAGTCAGGTGGACTGGAGAGCATAGGGTGGCAGCTCTTTCCTTTCAATTTGACTCTTTTCTCACTACCCTATTTTTTCAGTCATAAATGTAATACATACATATATATATGTGTATCTATGTAAAAAAATAAGAACTGATCTGGGTTGCTGGTGGGAAGAGTCTCTGTTCTGGCTGCACTGGTTCCAGGTCTAACTAAACACCACAGATTCAAGCAGGAAATCCTGGCCCTACTCACGCTTTTGCTCCCTCAAGCAAGACTCATGTAGTCACAGCATCTGGTGCAGAAACTCACGGTCTGTCCAAAGTGGACCCACCTATAGGGCTGGGATCACCAGGGGCAGCGATGGACACAGCCATCGTGGTGTCTGCAGGGTGCATCACACAGTCCAGCCTATGACCGTGGACCAGCTGCCCAGTCTGAAAGGAAGTATCCAGCACAAGGAACGTCGACCACAATTTGGGGATGACCAGAGGGGGGTCCAGCATGTTGCTTCTGGCAGCCAGAGGGCAGGGGCCAGGGCCAGAGAAGATGCGGGAATAGCAGAATCATGGCTGGGACCCTAGTGGTACATCTTACCACATTGCAGAGGCCTGAAGGACACGGTGAATACCTTCTCTTGAGGGTTGTGGGGGTAGTTGGGGGAACAGAGGTTCCCTCAGACCAGAGCAGTGGCGCATGGGAGGAGACTCCAGCCAAGTTCTGGAATGTGGGTTTTTGTCTCAACTAGGCCACTGGCGGCTGCGGACCCCGGGCATCACTAATCACAAGGCTTTCATCATTGTCCTTGTGGCTCCAAGGATTAGAGCTGAGATCTGATGGGTTCAGCCTTAGAAACACTCTATAAAGACGATTACTGGAAACCTAAACACATCAGCGGTTTATTTACAATGACCTTCAATAAGGTATTGTTCCACAGTATTGGAAGCTGAAAATGTGAGCAAGATCCTAATAGTTGAATGAATAAATGGTAATTGATAAAGGGAGATTAGGCCACAGTTGATAATAATTTAGAGAATATTCCATGACTGCTCACGGTGTCCCAGTGGTGCTCCTGGACTTTTGTCAACACCTCCCCTTAGTTTTTGCAGCAACTCCATGACAGGTCCTACCTCTAGCCCCATTTCAAAAGTGAGAGGTCACATGAACCTGCCTGGGACCACATACCTGGGCTGGGTCGCCTGGGTATGAGAAGGCACAGGCAGTGTCAGAAAAGATGCCGATGTGATAACAGTATACGGAAAAGGGGACACAGAAGTGAGCATGGGGTGATGGATCCCGCCTCATAGCTGACCAGTCTGCATTTTTCTTATCCTTGCGTCAGGTGCGTGCCTCGTTATAGGAAGAGCATGGAGTGCAGGGAGTGAGCTTCCACATTGCCGGTTCATAGTAGGAACTCAGAGATGCTGGCCCACTTCCATTCCCTGAGCGGGAGAATTTGGAGGTGAGCTTAAGAGCTGAGCAGGCGTGCAACTGGGTTGCCAATCTTTGGTGGTACCAAACAGTCCTTCCCGTGATTTGAGCCAGCCCAGAGGGCCAGCACAAAAGATCCCAAAAAGACCTAGACAAGGAAGGATGTTCTCTACGGTTACAAATCTCCCCCCCCCGAGAGATGGCTTTGTAGTGCCATTTCAAAATATGTCAGAGAAGTATATTTGGGGGAGAAAAATTTTGATTTTCAGGGTCTGTTATCAGACATGTGATACTGTACAAAAGTCAAGTTGGAATTTGTTATCTTATTGCCACAAAGAGTCTCTTTTGTCAGTTTTATGGTCTTTATTTTAATGTTAATGCTGATAAGTTGTGCCCAAAATCCAAAAGGGAGAAGGTATATTGAGGTATTTCCAATCTCCCTTTTCAGCCATGGCCTGGATTGAGTTTTTCTGAAGATCCTCTGGTCAAAAGTGGGGTCTGTTCAGTTGCTTGGGGGGCCTTAGGATTTATGATTGGTTTACAAAACAGTGTCTAACAAAGTACATAAACAGAGGCACACTCTGACATATAGGTGCATTAAATTTATACTGAAAATTATTGGGCTTTACTGTTAAGTTCATTATTAAAGATTGCAAAAAGGCAAAGGGAGTCTCTCATTAACATCTCCATGCAACCCATATCCTAATGGTCAACACCAGACAAGGTTTTTCACTAGACCAAGCCTAAGTGCCATCACCCAATGTAAAAATGCTGACTACCAGTCAAAAGGTTTTCAATAAATACGGGTGCTTTTTTTTTTTTTTAAAGCATGGGACATGGAAAGTGACTTGTGTGTTTCAGTTTGAGTGAGAGGAGAAGCCCTCTGGGCAGAGAAAGTCAAGGTCTGTTCCATCAGTATAGGCTGGGGAGACTAAAAATGGCTGTTGGAAAATATGGTACCCAGAGAAAAGACAACCAGGACACGGTCAGCATGCACTGAGTGCCAGACCTGGCTTTTGTTAACCAGGCAATTGGCCCTTTGTGTGAAAGTCTACACCCGATGGTGTCAGTCAGCTCTGGCTAGTTCTGCCTGGATTTATAGAAGCCTACTGGGATGATTTGACAAATTGCTGAATTAAAAACACCTAGGTTCATCCAGGTAGCAAGGACTATTTCACACATACGTGAAACGTGGGAAATGGTGTGGAACTTAACATACACTACTGGGTTCCAAAGTAAAATTTCAGGGAGAAAACCAGGTCATAGATTTTTTATTTTTCACTCTTTGTCAGTGCAAGTGAATTCAATAAGCATCTTACCTTAATGGGGGTTGGCTGAAAGATCAGGCCCATAATGGCAGCTGTTAAAAGCACATACATCAGCAAGGAAGGAAAACAGAGCCCTGAGGAGCTAAGATGAACATATGCTCTTACATTTAAGAACTGCCAGCTTACTGCTCAGGTTTTGTATCTAAAAGTGAAGCTGTGAAGTATATGGCCATATAAGAAGACCCATACCTATTAATCCTAAAAGCTCAGGCAGGTTTAAACCGCCTAAGACTTGAATGGAGAATGATGTGATCTTACCTGCTTTCATAGGTTTTTGGGACCCAAATTATCTCACTGGTAGCCAGTCAGCTCTCTCTGCTTTATTGTAAAGAAGGAGCAGAAGACTAGAAAATGCCAAGAAAATAAATGACTCCTCCCCCCAGGATCAGTGTACAGCTGGGTCTTCTTACTACACTCCTTGCAAAAAAAGCGGTTCCTTGGAGTCTCAGTTTTTAAAACCGCTCTATGCATATGCATAAATATGTATACTTTTGGATAAAGAAGTTTGTAACATATAAATAGAGGCAGCAATAGACACATAAAACAAGATTAAAATATAAATGTTTATACTGTTCAATTACGTCTAGCCTAAAGCTGCCTTTTAATATGTTTTAAGATCAGCCTGTATATAGTGAACAGTAACTTAACTGGATGTGTAAACACACTACCCTACTCTTGTGCTAGTCACCAAGTTTTGGCCAAAGGTAGTCAACTATTCAAACTGGGTTCAAATAAGGCAAATACTGAGTTGTAACCAATTTGGCAGTTTCTGTACCTCACTTCTGTTTTCTGTAGGCTACTTTCCCTTTTCTTCCCATAAATCTCCTTCCACTGGGTGATTGCATTCGAGTCTCTCTGGGCCCGTTTTGGTTCAGGTGGCTACCTGATTCATGAATCACTGATCATTGCTTAATTAAACTCTGTTAAATTTAGATTGTCTTAGGTTTTCTTTAAACACATCAGAAGTGGGATCTGAAATAGGACTTTTAGTGACTTTGAAAAGCCCCATCTGAACAAATGAGGTACCCTCCAGGCCCATTGTGTCCACGACTCTCTCACAGCAACTGGGAATCATTGGTAAGCCCTCTCTTGGATTCTGAAACTCTACAGATTTGTGTTTTGAGCTATCAGAGTTTGGGCAGATTGCTGATCCAAATTGGGTTTGGAAGTCAGGACAGAACATGGACTAGGCCTAAAATCAAATTGGATCTGATAATTAACTAGCTTGAATTCATTTAGAGGCTGCTTATGTATGACTGTGTCAGATAAAAACTGGTAGAAATGACAAAACTACAGGGGATGTGAACTTCAGCTTTTGGAAATGTGCAGAGGTTTTTGTGTTCCACCCCCTTTGTTTCTTTTCCTTGCATGCCTAGGCAGGGGAAAATCTTTGGCTAAATTGATTAAGGAGATTTGAGAGTCCAAGTTAAGATTCAAAGTAAAAAATGGAATTCTTAATTTCTGAAGAGCTGAGTACCTCTGGCTTATACATACTTAAGTATTAGGCCCAGGAAACAGCAAATGTTTATAGAAATGACAAAATCTTTTTTTTTTTTTTTTTTTGAGTTGGAGTCTCACTCTGTCGCCCAGACTGGAGTGCAGTGGCTGCTCCCGGCCACCCTGCAGCCTCGACCCGCTGGGCTCCGGCGATCCTTCCGCCTCAGCCTTCCGAGTAGCCGGAATTACAGGTGTGCTGATTTTTTGATTTATTGTAGAGAGGAGGTCTCGCTGCCCGGGTGGGTCTTGAACCCGCGGGCTCAGGGCAGTCCACTCACCTCAGCCTCCCAAAGGCGTGGGATTACAGGCTGAACCATCGAGCCCGGCTAGAAATGACAAAATCTTATTAGAGGTAATTAAAATTTACAATGGAACAATCCAAATAAATAACACTGCACTTTAAGAAGTGCACTTGAAAATGAGGGCTCCCAAATTCGTCTTCTCCAGTGAAAGGACAAGAGACCAAAATGGAGTTACATGACCAAAGTGTTACCATTTTAATATTGCTCAACTTCGGCATTTTTTTTTTTTTTTTAGCAGTTCTCTTTAATTTACCCTCTAATCATTTGCCAAGGACAGAACTGGTTTCTCAGAGGCAGCTTTTAATAATTGTCTTGCAACCCCCCCTCAGATAGTCATTACTTTGATATTCCACGTATTTGTCTTCCGGCCGTAAAGGCCAAGATAACCTAATCTACTGTGATCAGCCCTTTGTGACCTCTGTGACACAGACAGACCCCCCCATCACCATGGTAACTGTTTCTGTGCTTCCCTGCTTTCGCTCATGATGACACAAAGCAGACAACTACCCAATCATCTTAATATGCTCACACCAAAGGAAAACCTTACAAGCATTCAACCTCAAGCCACGCTCTTGTTGAGCTCTGGCCGGGCCCTGCTTTTCTCCAAGCTCTGGCTCTCCCTTTTCCCTAAACTCTGGCTCTCCCTTTACTCTCTCTCTCCAGTCTACTTTCTAAATAAACTATTTGTTCCTGATCTAATTTCTGTGTAATTCTTTGCATCTTACCTGCAGTGCTGGCCTACCCCACTGACCTAACATCCAGGGTGCTTATAATGTGCAGAAGCCTCTAAAAATATTTCAAAATTTTTATTTAAAACACATTCTTTATAAAAGATATAAAAAGCTTAAGTGACTGACAGATAAAAAAAAAAATAAATCTGCTAACATTTGGCTTCATTTCTATCCTGCCCTGAGACAAAAAGAAAACTATCCTATAGAGCTTTATAAAGGTAGGCCCTCAGGTCAAGTAAGTTTGTTACTTTTTCAGATCAACTCATACCGAATCCAGATAAAGAAAATACTTTCATTGCTCTGATCCACAATGGGATCTACACTGAACTCAGTAATTTTAGCTAAAAATAGAAATTAAGTTAAAAAAAAACTTAAAAAAACCCTAAAATACACTTTTCTGGCACCTAACTGGCTATCTTGAAACTCCTTTATAAAATAAATTTATATCTGCAAAGGAAATTTCCATTTGTAATGATGTTCCGAGAGGGAGAATGAGTTATAGCAGCCGCTACAAGGCAGAATCGAGCTCCATATGGTCGCCTCTTCCCTGCCCCAGTCTCGCCTCGTAGCCGTTTTGGGAGGGTTGCATCCTCTAGGCTCTGTTTTTTGTTCTGAGCTCTACACCTGATATGTAAGTTTAGTGCTCAGACAGCCCCTATGCTCCGTGGCCACCTTGAGTGTCAGGCAGTTAGTGAGGATCCAGATGACTAGGGAAGGATATGAGGCAGGGTACTTGTGTCATAGTTACAAAATTCTTTTTAGTACTTAAGTCTTAAAGTCATGTTATGGCAAATGAAGTGTTGGAGAATCATAAAGTGTCTGAATCGTTTGCAATGAAGTTCATGTATTAAAACATTAATTGTTAAACATAAGCTTAGGTCTATCTATTTTGGCACCTTATTTTTATACGGCATAGAAAGGCTAAATATATTTAGAACTGTTAAACAATAATATGAGGAAACATATTTCTAAAAACTTAAGTGGGTTTTTAATCTACAAATGTTGATACAAAATATTTAAAGTTACTTCTTAGGGTTTTCACTAGAAGTTAGTGTTACTAAGAGTTAAAATTGTGATTATGCAATTGAAATTGCTAGATATAAGAGAAAGAATTATGTATACAGAATGTATAAACAAGGACAAAACATGCTTTTGTGAGAATAGTTATATGAAAATGTGTGTTTGCTTTAAAAACATTTTTTCCAAGTGTGAAGTTACTTAATGGTTGTTTCAAATTGAAAGAATAAAAGATGTAGCTAGAACGAACATATAGAAAGTTAAAAAAAATAAAAAATCTGAAATAAGATATAAAAGGTTTATGGAAATGTGGTGTGACTAAAAGCTGATTAAGATTTAATGAGTTTATTTATAAGGTTTTATTAAAATTAGCTCTAGTATTAGCTTTTGTATTACCCTAATACAAAAGTAAAATTTGGCTTTCTCTGTTAAACAATAATTTCCTGTAACATTAATAAGATACTAACATTTTTGTTCACCTTTTGATCAAACTGCAAACAATAAAAATGAGAAGAGAGAAGAGGCAGATTTTGTCTTGCGTTGTTTTTCTAGAGTCTTTTGAATTTGGAAATCTGAATCTCCTCTTTATCAGAAAGTAAAGGTTTTTGCTTCTTAAAATCTTCTTATTATCACTTTTGCTAAATGAATGAGTATTACTTTTCAGTGACTTGTGATCCTACTTTGGTCAAGTGCTTTAAAACTTGGACATATTTTGACAGGCTTCTCAAAATCAAATTTCATCTTCAAGATTTAAGTCTTTTTTTCCTCTACTTTAGCATGCTACAGAGGACCCCTGAAGTATCCAAAAGAGATAAACAGGATTACCGAATATGTTAAATGATATGGGAAGCATTGTTAAATAAAAGTAATGTCTAACATTCTTTTAGTTATAGTTTAATGATTATGTTATTAACATATGTCCCAAAATTGTTTGGAATTTCTAAAATTATATATCTGGGTACATACTGTCACACATAATTATGTTTTTGATGCTAAATTATTGTAGGTCACAAAAATAACCACCTTTTTTGTCAATTGTGTCTTTAACTATGACCATTTTAAGTTATTTCCACAGTTAATTGCTTAATTCTGATGCAGTTTCTGGAAACTTTGGAAACAAACAAAATTCTAGAGTATTATGTTTTTCGGGAGGTTCATGAAAAGGATGCAAAGGACCCTGCAAGCTCTCTTAAATATAGGTTTCTGATAACTTTGGAATCATACAATTTGGACTGGGTAAGGATTTTCAGAACTGTAATAAAGAGACTGGTTGATAAAACTGCTAACTTGAGCAGAACAAAAATTAACTGAATAGCAAGAAAATACTTTGTCAGATTTTCATGCTAAATTAGCCAGTAATTAAATTGTTTAGATATACAGTTTGAATTGACTCCATGGTCCAAGTCAAATTACTGATGATAGCCCATCTAATAACAGTGTTATGCACTTAAATCACATAAACAAAATTGGTATCTTAGAATCCAAAGTTAAGTGTGGACTCATGAGAAGCCTGGATCATGATGAATTACTCATCATGGATGAGTAAAATTATCCAAATTAAAAAATATATGGCCGGGCTCGGTGGCTCAGCCTGTAATCCCGCGCCTTTGGGAGGCTGAGGTAAGTGGATTGCCTGAGCCCGCGGGTTCGAGACGTGCCTGGGCAGCGAGACCTCATCTCTACAATTAAAAAAAAAAAAAAATCAGCCGGGTGTGGTAGCGCGTGCCTGTAATTCTGGCTACTCGGAAGGCTGAGGTGGAAGGATCGCCGGAGCCCACCAGGTCGAGGCTGTGGTGGCCAGGAGCGGCCACTGCACTCCAGTCTGGGTGACAGAGTGAGACTCCAACTCATAAAAAAGA
>NW_007249127.1:93550-100907 GCF_000164805.1 Carlito syrichta
ATATATATATATATATATATATGCTGGTGTTGTGACTGTTCTAAATTTCTAAATTAATTTATGACCAATGTATGGTTTGTCAGACTCTTAGTCCTGGAAAGACTATAAAAAATTCAGATTCAGTTCTGCTATCTGATGCACCATTTAAGCACTTATAGAGGAATTTCATTCAATTGTCATTTTCAACGCATGTTTTCTGGATGTATAAATGTTTTCTCATGTAGAAGGGCTGATGCTATAAAAGTAACTAAAAGGTTATCAGAAAATGTGTTTTCCTCATGGGACATTCCTGAAAAAACTTCCAATGACATACGTATTTGTTTCACTGGATAAGGTGTAAAACAGTGAAATCATTTATCACAGATATAGTAGCATTAGGCAAAGCTAACTGAATTGACGAGATTGCCTTGATCAAAGGTATTGCAGACTGATGACAATCAGACTCACTTCTAGTGGAAAACATACGTTGATCTCTTATGAAATAGTCACTGGAAGACCTATGCCCCTAATAACAGAAACTCACATATTTCTTGCCCTCCTAAACTCTGATATGACTAAATACTGCAAGACTTTGATGCATTATGCCAAAAAGTTCTTTTCACCAGGTAAAGAAAGCTTTTTATGAACCACTGGCTGAGGACAGTCAAGCCCTTCATGACCTAGAACTCAGAGATTTGGTTTTCTGAGAACATCAGAAATACTTCCTCTGCCATCCATATTGCAGCAAAACTTAGGGACTTTGAATCTTGGACTCATAATCTCACATCTCAGAAGGACCCCTTCAGACTTTTGGAACTGTACATCCATTGGAGACCCTAAGGTAAAGCTAACCAAGGAAGTTTCTCCCCAGAAGCAGATGGCATCCTAGACATAAATAGCTTTTCCCAAGATCACGAATCAAAACTTCTGCTATCATGAGGCTCTTATTTCTCAAATTTTTCCTTGCTTGTACCTCTTTGAGCAATAGGAATAAAAATGAGATTTCTCTTGTGTGCACTCATGAGGCATACTTTTATTTGTAGAGGCTCTCATAGCCAACATTATACATGGACCGCTTTATGCTTTGACAGATGGAAGATGCAGGGCCAGTGTGAGAAATGTTGTTGCTTCATAATTGATCAGCAACAGAACATCGGTCTACTCCTCTTAACCTATTCTCTTCTTAGTCTACATCATAGGTTAAATAGGATATTGTCAGGAAGGCTGTACTCTTCTGGATGAGCATCATTTGTTAGATCTCTTCCCCCCCCCATGATTTGGAGTAAATAAGGCAATGATTAGAAACTTATCCCTCATAATGATTTCTATAGCAGAGCTTACTGCGAAGGCTATGGTTGTACAACAGGTTTTAAATTCTCTTGATAAAGTTGTGCTAAATAATAGATTTGCTCTAGATTACTTACTGGCCAAATAGAGAAGTATTTGTACAACTGCTGACACTTCTTTTTGCACATGGAGGAATACTTTGGACACTACCGAGATTCAGTTGTAGGGGGTTAACAACCAGTCTGCTTGATTAAAATGAGTAGACTCTATTTAGCTCATTTCTTTATCTACTTGATTTTGGTTCATGAGGACCCTGGCTAAAGAGCATACTCCAAACTCTTGGTATTATTCTCCTGAGAATCAGAATAATAATCTCCCTGTTACACTATGTCCTCCCAAAAGTTTTAAATGTCTGCAGGCAGCCGCTTCTAGAATGTAAAATGTTCTGTCTTCAATTGTAATGACAAACTCAAAAGAAATGTCTGACCATGAGGACATCATAACCTATGAATGATGTGCTGAGACAAGAAACCCGACATGTTGATACCTGGGAGTGGTGCAAGCCCCTACATATTTCTTTGCACTCACACCAAAAAGAGGAAATTTTAAAATACAACTATGGGACATCATAATTTTGGACTAAGGCTGTCCACTAGGCCTCAACAGACCAGACTAAACCAAAATGGAGTCACGCATGCTAAATGCAACATAAGCAAACTGAAATTTAAAGAAAGCAGTTAGGGCTTGAGACACTAGGTTTTAAACCTGCGCATGCATGCTTATTGCAGCACTATTCACAATAGCAAAAACACGGAACCAGTCATGCCGTCCATCAAAAGTACACTGGATTAAAAAAATGTGGTACATATACACAATGGAATAGTATGCAGTCATAAAAAGGACAAAATTATGAACTTCACAGCAACTTGAATGGATTTAGAGTCTGTAATACTCAGTGATCTATCACAGAAACTAAGAACTGAAAACCACATGTTCTCACTCATAAGCGGACCTTGAACAATTATCATAATACTATAAGAAAGGGATTGGCAGTAGTGGGAAAATGCCAGGGGAAGTGGTGGTGGGGGGAAGCATAGGTCATCAATAAGGGTACCTAATCTCAAGTCAAGTGACATGGGGATCAAAGTGAGACCCAAACTTTACCTGTACAATGACCATTTGTACACCTCACCCTGAATTGTACCCCACATCTTTAAAATAAAACTTAACAAAACAAAACAAAACAACACAAATCTCTTTTAAAAAAGATACTAGGTTTTGTTTTTCTTTTGTAAACAGGAGACCAGCACAAGGAGATCCCCTGTGTTCTAACACTTAGAGGGGAAAAAAAAGCAACCCTAAAATCCTTGTTCACACCTTACAAGACTCACTATTCTGCTGTTTCCCACTGGGATTTGAAACCAGATAAGTACATTTACAATGGTGACAGGGTGACTCCGATGCCTAAATATTTGGTTAATCTCTCAATTGAGAGGATGTCCAAAAGGGGGGATCATTAAGTTTAACCCAAAACTGTTTCCTTACATATGTCAAGATCAGCTCAAATCTTTCTCCATACATAGTGAGCTGTAACTAATGGGACATGTAAACAGACTGTAACCTACGCTTGGGCCAAACACCATGTTTTTCCAATCCAAGGTGGCCAATTGTTCACACAGGGTTCAAACTGGAACCAATCTGGCTATTTCTGCACCTCACTTCTATTTTATTTTCCTTTTTCTGTTCATAAATCTTCTTCCACCGTCTGACTGTGCTGGAGTCTCTCTGAGCCACTGGTTCAGGAGGGCTTCCAATTCACAAATTGTTCTTTGCTCAGTGAAACTCTGTGAAATTTAGTTTGCCTTAAGTTTTTTTTGAATAATGCATACAACAGTCTAGGACTACACATCATTCTATAGTACCACTTTGCCATATAGAAGGAAAGCAAATATATATGCCTATGCATGAATCTTTATATATACATACATATTCATAGGAGGCAACAGGTATGATGTGTTATTAGAGGTGTATGCACTTAAATTAATATAGAAAAGACATACGTATAAATGAATAGCTGAGATATAAACAGTTTCTTTAAAAAGTACACAAAGGCACATGCTGACATACATCCAGGTGCATTTAACTTATACTAAAAATGACTGGGCCCTGTGGCTAACTTCTGTTACTGAAGAATGCAGAAAGGCCATTGGAGTCTTCCATTGCCAGCTCTGTGTGACTGTAGTTTTTAAGTGTCAACACCAGATCAAAGATTTAACCAGACCTAGCCCAAGTGCCTCCACTAGGATGTGGCGATGCCGACCACTCGGAAACTTTTCAGTCGGGAAGGTGATCTTTAAAAATAAATGTGGTATGGAAGTAGATGATTTTGTTTGTTTGGCTGAAAGGAGAAAGCGTTTCTGGGTAGAAGAATAAAGTCTGTGTCTATGCCACTAGGATTGACTGGGGGAATTGAAAGTGTTGGTGAAGACGGGACCTGGGGAAGGGACAACCAGGCCATGGCCGATGTGCATGGAGCACCCAAAGTGGCTTTTGTTAGCCAGAAAAATGGCCATTCACATGGACGTCTGCACACCCTGTGTCAGCCAGCTCTGGCCAGTTCTAGCTAGATTACAAAACCCTACTAGGCTGCTTTGATAAACCCCTAAATCGAAGCACCTGGGTGTCAGATAATGAGAACTGTTTAACATGCACAAGAAGCCCGGGAAATGCTTCCTGACTTGACATACACTGCTGGACTCAAAAGTAAAAGGTTAGTGAGAAAACTAGGCCAGAGGTCATTTCCTTGCCTTCCTTGCCAGCTCAGGTGGATGCAGTAAGTCTATTACCTTAATTGTACCTGGCTGGAGGATAAAGACAGGTCCACAGTAGTAGATTCCACCTGTGAGGGCTACCCTGGAAAGATACCCTGTGCCCACACCTCTTCTGCTAGTAAGACTCCAGGTTGTTTATCTTGTGTTCCTGGGCTACACCCACCATTTGCATACTACAGATGCTTTCTTCATGCAAGAACTCCAGACAGGGATATATTTTGGTCCTAGTCTGAATTCAATTCCAAAACCTTATTTGTAATTTCTTCTTAGAGTATGACAGTTAAAGGATTCCAGGTCAACCTCTTGGATACCCTCCCACTCTGGGAGCTTTTCTGTCCTCTCAATAAATCTTGCTTTCCCACCAAAAAAAAAAAAAAAAAAAAAAAGGATTCCAAAGGGTGACACGTATGAGTCTATTTGACATCCTATTTGGGGGCAATTGGGACAGGGGTGTCAAGTCAAGGGAAGTTAGAATTATTGAGTCCTAACCTTACCCAGCTGTCAGGCTTTAAGCTGAATTGATAGAGATAGAGACAGAACTAGCAGAGAGTTCTGAAACATATTTCAGAGGTTGCACTTGAAATAGGATTTTCTCTTTGGTTTGACAAGGGCCATGCTGGATTTAAAGTGAAATTGAGCTGTGGGACCTGGGGGCATTGCAGGAAATGAGGTTTGTCTGAGGCACGATTATTGCTGATTGAAAACTTTCCCCAATACTCTACCATAATGGCTGGAAGTGGAATTAGCAATATTGGATAGTCTTCACTGAGACTGAACCACAACAATGAACAGCAACAACAAAAGAAATGTGGGGACACTACACAGAAGTAAAGGGAACAGCAATAACACTATTAAAATAAATTTTAAGTGTTTTTGGGCAGCTGGAGCCATGCTAAGAGCAATGAAAAAGAAGGTTCAGGGATATCATTATAGATCCAAGGCCTTTGCATAGAATGGCACTAAGCTGATATGGAATGGGGTAGAGATGGGAGTTAAGGGAGGACGAGGAGTGACATTGGCTAACAGGAATGGCTACCACTTCTTCTTCAATGTCAGTTCTAGCCCCACTTGTCTCCTCCCGTCCACTAAATAAAAATGAAGGTAATCCCTGAATTTTCCTGCTTTCTGACAGTGGCAACCCAGCCCAGACCTCTGACCCCCGCTTCTTGGCACCCTCTCCCACATCAGCTAGCATAAACCCTACTCCGGTAACAAACCCTTCCTAAGACCGTCTTTCCTTAATTTTTTTAAATTATAGAGTTAGGGCACGAGCGAGGATTAACCACATAAGTAGACTACATGCCGGTGAAGTTTGGGCTTCTGTCTCTCACTCCCCCTGGGAGTGGACCAGGCACCCTTTGTGTTGTTGTATGCCTCCTAGCCCCACCTTCCTCCTTCGTTCGCCTAGCAGTGCCCTGTGATTGCTGATCCCACTCTTGTGCTAATGTGAATAGCATTCAGGGCTCACTTATGCGTGAGAACATGTGGTATTGAGTTCTTTGAGTCTGTGATAGTTCAATTAGTATGGTGGTCTCCAGCTCCATCCAAGTTGCTGAAAAGTCCATGATCTTGTTCTTCCTCATGTCTGCATAATACACCATCATGTATATGTACCACATTTTCTTTATCCAGTCCACTTTTGATGGGCAGCCAGGTTGGTTCCATGTTTTTGCTATTGTGAATAGTGCGACAATAAACATGCTTGTGCAGGTGTCTTTCTGGTAGAGTGATTTATGTTCCTCTGGGTATACTCCCAGGAGAGGGATTGCTAGATCATATGGAAGATCAATTTTTAGTTCTTTCAGGAATTGCCACACTGTTTTCCATAAAGGATGGACTAATTTGCATTCCCACCAACACTGTCAAAGCGTTTCCTTTTCTCCTCACCTGTGCCAGCACCTGCTGTTTTTTTGACTTATTAATGATAGCCATCCTTACTGGAGTTAGGTGGTATCTCCTTGTAGTTTTGATTTGCATTTTTCTGATAATTGGTGAGGCTGAACATTTTTTCATATGCCTATTTCTGCATGTATGTCATGTTTTGAGAAGAATCTGTTCATGTCCTCTGCCCACTTTTTAATGGGGTTGTTTGTTTTTTTCCTTTCACTTTGTTTGAGTTCCTTGTTAGGCCTTTGTCAGATGCATAATTTGCAAATATTTTTCCCATTTTTTTGTGAGTTGTCTCTTTACTCTCTTGATGGTTTCTTTCGCTGTGAAAAGCTTTTTAGTTTGATGAGGTCCTACTTGTCTATCTTAGCTTTTATAGTATTCACTTTTGGGGACTTGGTCAAGAATTCGTTGCCTACTCTGATGTTCATAAGGGCTCTATGCTTTCCTCTAGGATTCTTATTGTTTGAGATTTTACACTTAGGTCTTTGACACATTCCTAAGAACCATCCACCATGACCAGGTGGGCTTCATTCTTGGGATGCAGTCAGTGCTATTATTACCCACATTTTACAGATGAAGAAACTGAGACCCAAAGAAGGATATGAAACATTTATACAGAGCTTATAATGAACAACATGCTTTTATATTTTCTTTTTCTTTCTTTGTAACAGCTCTGTGCCATACTGTGTTGGATACAATCTTAGATGCCATCAATTATAAGATGCACTGTTATTTCATGCTCTACTAAGAAGAAAAACACCTTCCAAGTACATTTATAAGAAGTCCTTGAATTGTATCCAGTAGTAAGATATTCTTGCATTTTATCATTGATGAAATGGAGTAGGTATTGTTTATTCCCATCTTATAGATGCCGAACCTGAGACTCAAAAGTGAATTATTTCTCAGGGTCACAAAAATGGCAAAAGAGGGACTTGAATCTAGGTCCCCAAAATATGCTTTTCTTCTGTGTTATTCTAAATGTTATGAGGATCTTTAAATTTAAAGGAGGACTCATTGGCACCCCTGAGACAGAAGACTTCTTGCTGTCCAGATCACATCTTGTGGATGATCAAATATCTGAAAGTCTCTTAAAATGTTTTATCTATCTATCTATCTATCTATCTATCTATCTATCTATCTATCTATCTATCTACCTACCTACCTACCTATTTATCTATTTTTGAGTTGGAGTCTCACTCTGTCGCCCAGGCTGGAGTGCAGTGGCACCCTCACGGTGACCCCTGTGTAGATCAGCTGGTCTCTGTCGATGCTTCTGCCTCAGTCTACCAAGTAGCTGGAACTACAGGCCCTGCTACCACACCTGGCTAATTTTTTATTTATTGTAGAGACGAGGTCTTGCCAAGTTGCCC
>NW_007249127.1:100948-167622 GCF_000164805.1 Carlito syrichta
CTAAAATAAAAAAAAAAAAATTAGCCAGGGGTGGTAGCACATGCCTGTAGTTCCAGCTACTTGGAAGGCTGAAGTGGAAGGATTGCGGGAACCCAGCAGGTCAAGGCTGCAGTGGCTGTGAGCGTGCCACTGAGCTTCAGCCTGGGCGACAGAGTGAGACTTCAACTCAAAAAAAAAAAGAAAAAGAAATAAAAAAGGAGTAATTAGACAAAGAGAAAACAGTAACCAAGAAAAACAATAACACGAGGAAATAATATCCCCATATTGTACAGGCTTTTAATCAAGAACCATAAAGTTTGCCACAGGAAGGTTAAAATACACCCACATCGACGTGGTGGTATGAGCTAGTTGCTGCTTGGACACGAGTCACACAGTAATTGCAAAGTCTAACAACGCTGTTCCCGAGACTGAATCATTAATCACCATTTCCGATGATGCTGAAACCGTAATGAGAAAACCCATACCAATGCTTTCCAGGTCAATTTCAAGCTCTGTTATAACAGGTATGGAGAGAAATTGACGGCATATTATTTTCCTGATTCAGTCGACATTTCAAACAGCACAGTGTGAAAATATAAAGACAGTGTTCTTTTAAAGGTCAATAGTGATTTCCATTACAATCCCTGATTTATTATTCAGTCGGGAAGATTTCTTCTTGTCTGGGATATAACCTAGAAGTTTGCTCTACATGAGGGAAAAGCAAAGCAGAAAAAAAAGGTGTGAGTGGTAGTTCTAAGGGCCTTTTCCCCCCTTTACTTTTTCCCCTTTGAGTTCATAAAGCAGGTGCCTGAAAAGACCAGATCTTGCAACACTTACATGTTTCGCTCTGTCTTACTCTTATGATAAATGTTCTTTAACCTCTCCATAGAAGCTCTGTTCCTTCCTAGTACCCTGGGAGAAAATCCTCTCAGAGTTTCCCCTTTTGGCACCTTGAAGAAGTATTTTAATGAATGTTAAGGATCTCTTCCTTGCTTTCCCCCTGCCTCCTTCTGCTTTGCTTTGCCTGCCAGATTCCCCAGGATCTTTGGCAATCTAGGAAAGAAACAACTTCAGTGCGGGGGATTTTGACTGTTTAAGAAAGCGCTATTCTGGCTGGTCTCCGAGGCTCAGCCTGTCATCCCAGCAATTTGGGAGGCCGAGGCAAGTGGATTGCCTGAGCGCATGGGTTCGAGACCAGCCTCGGCAGCTTGGTGAGACCTTGTCGCTACAGTAAATAAATAAATAAATAATTAGCCAGGCGTGGTAGTGCACACCTGTAGTTCTGGCTGCTTGCAAGGCTGAGGCGGAAGAATTGCCAGATCCCAGCAGGTCAACGCTGGGGTGACTGTGAGCCTGCCACTGCACTCCAGCCAGGGAGATGGAGGGAGATTCCAAACCATAAAAAGAAAAAAAGAAAAGGCTATTCTATGGGGCTTCTGCTGACCAAGGCAAGGTTCTTTCTTTCATCTGGAGCTCAGTTGGCTGAGAGTGCTTTTGGCCAAATCGGGGAGCAAGCTGTCTGAGAAGCTGTGTAGCAAACCATGCAACCAAAGCTAGATCAGCAAAAGTGAGAGAAAATATTATTTTGTAGAATGTGCTTTCTTAGTTATACTACTGGTATAGGTTCCAAAACTAGTGGGGGGAAAAAGCTAAATTACTGAGTCTGCCTGGTTATTGTGCTGCTGCGAGAGTGATGCTATCTCTTGTCATCATTAACACCGTCCCAGTGGGTGCAGCACATGTGGCCAGATTTAGAATCTTTATAGAGTATTTGAAAATAGGTGTATCTGGAGTCAAGGCAAGTTGGGGACAGGAGAGGGAAAGGTCCACTCTTGATGTTTTCCTTTATGTGAGAGACTGGGAGCCCCGTTAGTTCACTGGATGCTCAGATTCCTCCCTCACTCTGCCTGTGGAGACGGAGTGCAACCTCTGATGAGTAAGAATGGACCCAGAAGCTGTCCACTTGGGGCCCAAGCCCTGCTGCCCCTGCTCTGAGGAATGAGCTGTCCACAGGGAACCCGTGTTCTTCTCTGCTCTCTATGCCATAATGTTTAAGAGAAGCTCCGCCACCTCCAAGCAGAGACTGCCCAGAGTTCAGGGTTTGACTTTATATGATTCTGAGATAGAGCACTTGCCGGTAGCGTGCTGGTTTTCTTTTTTTGGTAATTTCAGCTTGATTGTTAACAAAGGTAAAACGTTGACTCTCTAACTAGGACGGCTTTGCTTTAATTCTCAACTAGTTCAGAAAAGGAAGGGGGTGCTATTTATTAAGCCCTCTGTATGCCCCGCAAAGACTGAAAAATTGAATTTTCTTAATCATGTGGGACATTTAATATAAGTAGCTGAGGGATGAAGAGATTCTATAAGACAGTTCGCTCCATAGTTGGTATCTTCATTCATTTCGGAAGCAAATATTTTTTTAAACACTTACTGTGTATCCGAAGTTATGCCTCCGTCACAAGCAAGGCAGACAAAATCCTTGACATCAAGAACTTCTCTAGTGGAGGAAAAAATAGCAACAATGAGAGGAAATTGTTATAAATTGTGATTATTCTTCTGATGGAAATAAATAAAAAAGACAGCACAGAACAAGAGTGGCAGGGGGTGACTAGATAGAATGGACTTGGTTAAAGGAAAATCTCACCTTATATGTTCTACAATCATTTGTTACATTTAATCAATTAAAATTACTCATGATATTTGAATGGACTTAGAACCAGTAGTTATTAAATGTGGTAATTCCTTGTTATATACCATTACACTTTTTAGTATCCCCATAATTTGCATGTTTCTATTAGGTTTTTTACATGCATCGATACATTCATTTATTCAGTCAGATTGTATTTTGTGCCAGGAAATTTGCGATGGGCTAAAGATATAGGGATGAACAAGACATTCTTGCTGCCCCAAGAAACAAACTATCTAGTTGGGAGAGCCAGGGATATAAAGTGGCATAAGCCGTGGGAAGGCCATGGAAACACAGGGCAGGAGTGTTCAACTTGAGATATAGAAGTTGGGGAGTCTGATGGCGAGGGAATGAGTATCTGCAGAGGCACCAAAGCAATGGCACAAGTGTGACTTTTCAGTTGAACAGTAGGGAAGTGTGCTAAGAAGAAAGTGTGGCTGAGGTACCAAGGTTCTAGAAAATGAACAATTTCTGCATTTCTCAGAAACACAGGTCCAATAGGCCTTTTTGCTTTGATTCTGTCCTTAAACTTAGCTTTCATTTTAATTCCTATTTTTAAAGGTAAGCCAACCAAACCTCAGAGGAGTTAAGTGAATTGTCCAAGTTACGTGGTTCGTAAGGTATGCAGCTTGGTTAGAATGACCAAGAACATAACATGATTTTATTAGTGTTGATATCAGAGTACATGAAAAGTCAAGGTTTAGATAGTTTTCTTTAAAACATATCCCACAGAGTACACTTCCCTGTTTTGTGCATAATTTTTGTTTAATCCAGAAAAGTACAACAATTCCCATAAGAATTTGTTGGTGGTTGTAGACCTGTCCATGCCTTCTAATACAACTTGAATTTTGGCTGGGGGCAGCAATTCACTTAATTCTCAGCTAAAACATGACAGTCAAAGATTAAGAGTAAAAAGGAGATTTAGAAACAGGGAAAAAAGTCAATGTCTTGGCCCAAAATCTGTTGCTTCAACAGAATGCCACAGACTGGGAAATTTATAAAGAAAAGAAATGTATTTCGCTCATGGCTCTGGACGCTGGGAAGTCTGAGGGCATGGCACTGGTATCTGGTAGGAGCCTTGTTGTCGCATCATAACACAGTGGAGAGCATCACATGGTGAGAGGACAAGAGTATGCCAGTTCAGTTCTCTCTCCCTCTTCTTATAAACCACAAGTGTCATTATGGGGACCCCACCATGATGATCTTATCTAATCCTAATTACCTCCCAGAGTCTTTACCTCCAAATACCATCAAGATATGAATTTGGGGATTAAGTTTCCAATATATGAAATCTGGGGACACATTCAAACCACAGCAGTCAGTTTAATTATTATTTCATTTCACCTGAATCAAAACAATTTATTGATACAATTCTTGTTGGGTTGAGTAAAAATATATTTTCTAAAATATTCAAAGCAGTCTTTAGCGTATCAGTCTTGGTATGCGTTTAAGAGGATAACTAGAGAAAAGGAGGGGTTTAAAAGTGACTTAGGCACTATCTTCACTAATTATTTTCAATTAGGAGTGACTCATAATACAAAGCACTGTTTTTTCCCCCTTTTGCATTTCCAAGGCAGAAGCAATGCTATATGTGTGCTAAGGCATATCAAAACTTGGCTGAAACTTTCTTAGCAGGTCTGGTGGTTTGATGTTAATTCAAAGGAAACCTCCTATTCCAAAGACTTTTAAATTTCTTTTGGCCAAAGAAACTAAATGCAAAAAGCCAATATATGCTTCTTTTCTATACCTCTGCATGTGAATAATACAACATGTTCTTTCTCTCCAAAGTGTTCTTTGAAAATGCATGTTTTTTTGTGCATAGCATATATTTACTTGATGTTCAAACTATGATACAATCTTGGAAAGACAGACCAAGAGTGTGGGAGCTTCCGCTAAAGGTGGCTCAGCTCACCAGTCTTGTGCCCAGCCCAGGGCAGGGTACTGTGAGAGGTTTAATGCATGAATGTTATGTCATAGTTTATTCTTCACTCTGAACTTCTCTGAAGCACACACAGAAGCATGTTCAAACAAATAAAGAAAAACAATCTTCATTTGACCTATAGGTCATCCAGGGTCTGACTCCTTCCCCACTTACCAGCCCCTTTTGAATCCACCTCATTCTTCTGTAACTTCAGTTTCTCCTGTCACAAGGTCTTTGCATGGCTATTTCCTTCCTTATGGAGTTTATTTTCTGATCCTCTTTGCATTCCTGGATGGTTCAAATCTTTCATCTCATGCTCCCATAATACTGTGCATTTCCTTTTGTGGTGCATTTATTTGTGTGATTAGTTAATTATTATCCATCTCTCCCACTAGACTGCAATCTTCATGACAGATGAGACCGAGTTTCTTTTCATCCACTATTACATTCTCTTTGTCAAACACAGACACATTATAGGTACTTAAAATATATTTCTTGCATGAATGAATGAGTGAATAACAAAGCCAATGGCTTTCAGGAAAAGTTGGGTAGAAGCAGTGTGGCATATTACATAGAGCCGTGGCCCAGTGTCAAAAGCCCAGAGTTCTAGACTTATTAAGCCAATGAATCAACTATTAGTTTTATTGCCTATGAGTTAAGCACAGTGAACATGCAAGTTGGTGAGAAGACACAATGCGATCTTTGCTTCTGACAACTTTGTAGTATGCTTGGGAAAGCAAGCACATAAATCAGTCCTCAAAATACATTGTGTTAGGTACTATGATGAAAAAATATCCTGGTGTGTGTGTGAATGTGTGTATGTATGCATGCATAAACAGTAGCACTAAACTTGGCTTGAGTAGACCAGGCACCATGGAGGAGGCTCCTTTTACTTGGGTCTTGAAAGACACTAGGAGTTTTCTTTGGACTTGAGGAAATCATTCATCCTCACTTACTCCACAAATAACTTGAGAACAAATCAATAGGAATTGTCACATAATTTCCCCAGACTCAGGTTTTCATCTGTAAAAGTGAACATCATACATTTTTCCCTGCTTACCTCACAGGACGTATGGTGGTTTGGTACATTGGGACCCATCATTGTTTTCAGACTCCACAGAGTGCCTTCCTGAGTCACAGAAGCTGGGAAGACAAACACTGTATTTTCCTGACTCCCTTGCAGCTAGGAATCCACATGTGATTTGTGTTTCTTCAACTAGTTCCAACAGCTCATGATATGAAAGATAGAAGTTTTGTGAAGCCATCTTCCTGGCATTTGGCAGTTTGTACTGGTAAGCCTGGTCACAAAAATATATCCCCCTGCTGCGATGTTTCAGTGCTGCTACCTAGTTCTGAGCGTGTTGAGAGGTAATTGCAGTACTGATGACTTCCCTATCCCTATCCTCAGTGGCACGTTCTTGAACTTAACAGCTCTGAGGTGGCCTCCCAACTGCCCCTCGTAATTGATTCTGTCAAAGTGGCAGCTGGTTAAGCAGTGTTGTTGTGGTGGTCATTTGTGGAGGCCCAGTCTATAGCTGACTCTTCTAGCCCTCCAAAAATATTGTAAGAGTTGAATTCCTTCAATTAAATCCCTTTCTAATTAAAATAGCTAAAGAGTGGTGGCTTCTAACTCATCAAGAGCGAGGGTGCTGTATCAGTGAGTCAATCAGTGCAGAAGCACTTTTCATTCATTCATTTATTTGACATATAACTTTTGAGCATCTACTATGACCAGACACTGAGCTTGGCACTTGGAGATTCTATAGTGAATAAGCTCCTGTACCATGGAGCTTACACTCTAGGAAAGAGGGCAAACAAAAATTAGGTGAGAAATCCTTCTGATAGTTACAGATAGTGACAGATGTTAGGAAGGAAATATAAAAGGGGTTGAGATAGAAGATATAGGGCAGAAGGAGTAGGAAAACTTAGAGCAGTTGGAAAAGATTTCTCAGAAGAGGTGACAATTCAAGAAACAGTCATGTAAAGTATGGGTGTGAGCACGTGCTCCCGGGTATAGTTAGCAAGGCAAGAGTACTCCAAGCAGAGGGAACGGCGTATTCAAAGGCTCCAGGCTATTGTATGAATGATGATATTGTCAGCTTGAAGGTGAAAACTTCCTAAACTGGTTGGGTAGCTCAAGGTGACATTGTAAAGCCAGCAACCAGGAGATGGTAGCATCTCCTGTTAGCATTTTTGTCTCATTCTTTTATCCAAACAGCTATTTCCTCAACAATTCTGAAAACCCCTGCTGCCCATTCAATAAATGTATTCATTTAACAGATATTTGCTGAGTGCTTGCCGTGTCTGAGGGTGGGGATGTACACTGAGTATAGACACATACATAAATAAGCGTGGTCTCTGCTCTTGAAGAGCTCACAGCCCTGCCACACTCCAGGATTCAGAAAGTTTACTTCTTTTCTGTTTCCATTAAAGTGAATAATCCAGTGGCCTCACTTTTAGCATTCAGCTGCCCTGTTAACCAGGTTCCTAAAAATTGCTATCGATTTAATTATGCTCTATATTCCTCTCAGCATTTGACTGTTGTGAAATGAACATGTCATGCAGAAGCGAATGCAGTTGTCAGTCTAGGCAAAGACCTGGCAGAGGAAACTTATTTTGGTGAATTTACCACAGTCTAAGATCTAAGAGATCTGACTGGCCAAGGGAACCCTGAATGCAGATTCATCGTTCTGGGATGGGCACACTTGAACCACGTCCACAGACGGTCACCAGTGAAACCAGAAAGACATCTTAATCTCCATCAGGAACTATAAATGCCAAGAGAACTGGCATTGACTCTAAGCATGTCCTAACCCAGAACATTCTTTCCCTAAAGGCATGCTACATGGGAAGGCAAATGAGAGTTTTCTTGGTAAACCTGGAATCAGCACTGGGTATGAGTACTGGACTTAATGACAGGGCTTCATCAGAAATACCTGTTCTGGTGCCCACATCTGCCTGGGTGACTCACCCTTTTTTATACTCCTGTGGTTGAACAATCTCACTTCTGATGAGCAGTGTTTTCAATGTGACTACAAAGGGATGCAAATATATATCATCCTTGCCGTCACCCCCCTCGGCATACATAGCAGACATTAGTAATTGACCATGGCTGTCTTTCCCACTGGTCTTAGAAGAGGTCTCAAAAATTCTTTTCTACACAGTAGTCCAGTGAGCTAGTCATTTGACTGGAAATCGCTCTGAATGTAGAATGTAAAGAGCTTCTCTTTCTGGGTCCTAAGTTAAGTTTGCTTAGAGTCCATCATCACTTACTGATGCTCTGCTTCATTGGCAGAGGGCAAGTCTAAACTCTTGGTGGGGCGTGTGGCCTCACCACCGCCCTTCATGGATCAACTTCATGGGCCTATTTGCCATTTTACTGGGCCCTTCAAAGTCTTCCTGTTTTCATTCCATGAATACCTACTGGGAACTACTCCGAGGCAAGTTCTGGGTCTTGCTGAAGAACCCTAAAGTGGTTTCAACCTAGGAATGTTCTAAAGATAAAAACTTGAGGCAGATCCATCACAGAGTCTGGGCACTTGTCCTCCCGGAAGCAGGCACCTGTTTTCCTGCAGGAAACAGCTTGTGCTTGGGAACTCTGTCACCCAAACCAATTTACAGCTCGATTTCTTCCAGATTATAGATTTCATCTTCTTCTTTGACTTGTGTCCCTAGCTGGGGAGGGTGTGCTTATTTACAGAATTATGCATTGGTACCTGAGCTTGGTTTCTGAGACACAAGTCTTTTAGGAAAGGAAAAATCATGGGTCCCCTTGCCTTTCAAAGGCAGCCGTGAAATTGAAGGTTTTAAATATTCTCTTGACATCCCGATACCTCTCTGCTACAATGAAATAAGGGGAGAAAGCAATAATTTCGCTCCAGAAGTGAAAAACTAGTAGTGCAAGCAAAAAGAAGCCCACTAGGAGGAAGCAAATAACCTAGAAGGAACAGAGCCTGTAGGAAGGGGATGATCAGCTGAGTGTGTTAAAAGATAGCAGAGCACATAAGCACCGCTGCTCAGCTTCCTCCATCTGGCCTCGTCCCTGTAGATCAGGCTAACGAGTCAGGGAAAGCTACTGCTCAGGCGGCTTGGTCTTCCATTCGCTCTGTTATCCCACACTGCAGCCCTGCTTCCCACGCCGAGCTTTAATTCTGAGACAGGCAAGCAGACTTCTGTGTCTGGAGGTGTTCTCCTGGTGACAGGCGGCGTGGGGCTCAGACACTTGCAGCTGAGGGCCTGTCTGCCAGTGTCTCTCCCTTCACACCCGCCCAGAAATTCCTCCTTGAAAATGATGGGTGTTTAGAAGTGGCCTACTTTCATGTCAAGGAAGGAAGCAAAAGAGAGAGAGGAGAGAGGCGGTAAGCAAAAAAGTAGAAAGAGAGGTTATGACAGACTATTAAAGGCTTGTGTCCGTGGTCAGACCAGGGTTCAGGTTCTCATTGTGCCACGTACTGGCTTTGAATTGCTGGACAAGCTAGTCCACCGCTGCAAGCCTCAGTATCCTCTTCAGCCAAATGCAGATCAGTATCGTTCTGATCACAAGAGCTTGTAGATGAGGTGAAAACGCAGAGCCTGACCAGGAGGTACTGAAAACTGGTGTCTCCATAACAATCATGCCGTTGCTGCTGCTGTTGGTAGTGGCGATGTTGGTAACTGCCTCTTGGAGCTTCAGTTTTGTTCTCTGGAAGCGACCTGAGCCAGGCAGTCCATGAGAACCCTTCCTAGTGCCATCCTGAGAGTTACTTTTCAGCAGAACGAGAAATGGGAGGTTTAAAATAAAAGACAAGCACAACCGACATTTGCATAGCGCATCAGGCTTGTGTGTCACTTTTATACAAATTTTCATTAAAACCTTGTAGCAATTATGTGACTGGGGTAATTATTCCAATTTACACACAAGCAAATGGAGAGTCGGAAAGGTCAGGTGATCTAGTCAAGGTCATGCGCTTTGAAAGTGGCAGGGTCAAGAATCATCGTTCCCACACGACACCTGACGGCATTTAAGGCTCCCTGAACTGATGTTCACATTTGCACCGCTGTGCCTCCACTTTTCCGCTTTCCTCTGCTTGGGGCATTCTCCCCCATCAACACGTCTCCTCCCAGATTCCACCTTTTTGATCCCAGATCCTTTGTGAGCCTCCAGATTCTAGTTTTCTGATCCTTGGAGAGCACGTGATGTGTTATCACAGCATTTACTCCAGGATGACTGTCTTCTCCACTGCTCTGGGCAGCCCTTTAAGACAGAACCCAGCTTTTATTTATCTTTGTGTTCCTAATTCCTGTCACATCATCTGACACATAGTAGGCTCTCCATACATTTTCAACCAATAGATGAGTATGAATGGTGCACACTGCCCATTAGCCTGGCTGGGCAGAGAGACATATTTGAGGTGACATAAAAGTATTGGGAAATCAATCCCCTTTGAAATAGGCCACATGAATCTTTATTTATTTATTTAATAAGACTTCAGTCTTTTGAACGTGTATAACATTTTCCTGAAACCCATTAAAAATGGCAATCCGCCTTCTTGGCAGTTTCGGTTAGTTATTGTTTTCAAGGTGGCATTCAGAACCAAAGTTACGTTTGGAGGGCTAAATTTGATGAGCCCCATTCAATTCCAGGTATACCACAAACAGAGACCAAGACAAAATGACGTGAGTGATGCTTTCCTTGGCAACCTTCCTTCTCTAAAGTCTGTGTTTCTTTCTTTTTTTTATCCTGGATTTGTGGATCATTTATTTTGTCCTGCAAAGGTTCAATCTGATGGTTGTTTGAGACTACTTAGATAATATTTTAAATGTCACAGCTCTGTGCAGGAGAAGGCAGCTCAAGGTTAATGAGAGCCCAGAGTGTAAATTCAGCCTTTGGATTGACAGCCATGGGTGACAGAGACTGAAGATTTCTCTGCACAAATAATGGATGCAGTTTGACCTTTACTTGTTGAAGCAAATGAGCTGACTCTTTCTGAGCCAGATAGAACTCTTCTGGGACTCAGGTTTCGGCAAGATTGGCTAGGGATTAAGTTGTGATGGTCAGAACCAAATAAGTTGAGAACCAGAAGGGATCATGAGGGGTCTCTTGTACATATGTCTTGCATATATGCATGTGTATGTGTGTGCATTTGTATGTTTGCTCATCTTTGTCCTCTTCTATGCTTACGGCAGCAGAAAGATTTGCAGAGATAAACCCGAGGGATTTGTGAATTCCATGACAGTGTGTGCAAAATGTGTGTGCAAAGTGTGCGGAGGTATAATATTCCCTGTCATCTAAAGTTTGGTCTCTGTATGGTGGGTTGTTTCTTCCCCATTCCTCCTTTACAGTTGAGGAGAAAGAATTTTCATTCTACTCCCCAGAAGAATAGGGCATGGGAACATTCCCTGTTTCATCTTCTCAGCAACCTTGCTCACTCTTCCCCAGAAGCGACTTCTGGGAAATAAGCTACCTGTGCTCCTCTCAGTGCCTTCCTGGGCTTCTCTCCAGCTGCATGGGTGGGTGAACTGTGTGGCTTCACAGGACACTGTGCTCAGAAGTGCCTCATGCTTGGTTTAATCCTCTGCTGTTGCTATTTCGAAGTTACTAGTAACTTTTGTGCAAGGGACCCTGCGTTTTCATTTTGCATTGATTCTCACCAATTGCATAGCCAGTTCCGCTGAGTAGGCACATTCTCATCTGCTTTCCAATAAGGAGAAGGCTCTGCTCCTTCAAGAGGAAGCCTGCTGTTCTGGGGAGTAAATTTCAATTTGGAGGGGATGGTTTAGGAAGCCAGTTTGGCCACAGACCCAAGGCTTAAGCTTCATCTGCATGTTAGGCATTTGAAAGGCGGTGTTGCTCGGTGGTTACACGTTTGGGCAGCTTGGTATAAATCCTGCTCTGCCACTTACTGGGAAGATGACCTTGGGCCAGTGATTCAACCTCACGTACCTCAGTTTCCTACCCTGTAAAGTTTGGGTAATGCTATTAGATGACTTAACCGATCTAAGTACTTATGGGTCCTAGAACATAGTAAGTTATTAATCATTGCCATTATAATTCAATCTCTGTAACTCCTGTGCTGTATTTCTCCCTTGATTTCAGAAGAGGAAGATAGGGAGATATTTATTGTGTTCTCTAAAATCTCAACAGGCCTTGTGTCTTTAAAAAGGCGAAGAACCACACATAGACTTTTAAACAGGGTCTGTCCCTGCCCTCAAGGAACTTGTAAATTCATAACCTGAAAGCTGACACTATAAGGTCATACGGCAGAAGAACTTTAAAAGAGTTCCAAACGAAATCCTTCAGGATCAGCTGGTGACAGATGGACCCCTGTTATTAGAAAAAGCCTCTGCTATCACCATCTTTGTAACATCCTCCAAGGGCACATCGGTGGGTATTTTTCTTCCCTAGACAATAGTACAAGCCTATATTTGAGAGGATGATGTATTTATAAGATATTTGGTCTTCAACTCAATAAATCACGCCCAGCACAGTCTTTGGGTAGAACTGTGAACCTATGACTGGCTTAATAATTGTCTAGATCATTTTAATTATCATCTCTCCCGCTCTCCAAAGGGAGATGAGCATTTTTTCCCCATTATTTCTGACCTTGGGAAGTTTACAGACTAGCAAGTCAACCAAGAGGTAGACTAGGCAGTGTCTACACAGGGTTAGAGGGAGTGGGGAGGGAAGGAGTACTTTGACCATCAGAACGAGCATCACAGAGGGATTACATTTGAACCCTGATAAAGTAAGGGTACAGATTCTATGGTAGGGTGGTGTGTGTGAGTGTGTGATGAATATTTTAAGAAAATAATACGAATGTAAAAATAGTAACACACAGATATAGCCTGCTCTTATGGTGGTGATTGCTTTCATTTTGGACGCATTGGTGCTTCAAATGAAAATCTTCACTGAAATACTCTTCCCAACAAAGACTCCCTTGCCCCTCCTTTCTTCCCAGAATATCCTTATAGTTCTGCAAAACCATTTTCACTTGCGATTCATAACTGATTTAACAAAATTTCTCTTTGGGAATTTTCTCTGGTAAATGACTTTCCATATGGCCAAGAAGGGATAATGAGCTGAGAAGAGTCTTCAAATGGCTCTGAAGGACTCTGAGTGTAGATGCCCTGGAGGGAGGTGGGAAGGAAAGCAGAATGGATGAGGGAGAGGGAGAGGCCTAGTGTGAGAGGAGACACCACCCACAGCTGGAGCCCTCAAAGGGAGTCTGCTCACAGCTTCCAAGGCAAGTGCTTGCTTCCATGGGCCAACTTTGAGAAAAGGCAAAGATGACATGCCTCAAAATAAGTCCCAGATTAGGGCTCAGAACAATACAACAGCTCTGCTGAAGCCCTGTGTCTATGAGTGACAATTTTGAGGGGCCCTACTGTACCCCACCTGCAGGAAGTGTGCTAGGTGTGAAGGCAGTGTGATCTAATGAAGAGACCTCCATTTGTATGGCTGCACTGCTACAGACTTTGGGACTTAGGGTCAGTCCTCTAACTTCTCGAGTCTCAGTTTCCACATCTGTAAAATGGTGCAAGAGCATTTGGGATGATATCAGCCCCGAATGAGATGTCTGTCAACTGTGAAGTACTTTGGGCATTATTATTCCACATCATTAGGTATTCATTTCACATCATGTAGCATGTTTTGAAACGAACTGAAAGCAGAAAGAAATTAGACCAAACCAAACAAAGACAAAGCAAAAAAAAAAAAAAAATCAAGTGGGGATCTTTATGAAGCCAGATAAGACCTTAGAGAGCTTGTGACTGTCATCACACAGGGCCCGAAAGCCTCAGGATGATGGCAGAAGCCCTAGTTAGGCAGGCCTGTGTCGAAACAGACCGAAGAAATGGTTTCTGTTGAAATCTCTCTCAGTGCTGCCGTAAGAACGCCTGCCTGCCCGCCCACCTCCCTCTCGCCCACTTCTCACCTGTGGTATGTTGGGCATGGTTGCTAGGTCCATGTGGAGCTTCACAACCGGAAGAGGGCAGAGGCTTTAACCCTCCACGCGGTACGAGGTGGACATAGCTAGACTAGGAGTCGGAGGTTTGAGATGCATTTGGACACCGAGTAAGGGGCTCCCAAGACTGACGGTGGCAGTTGGAAAATCTTTCCTTCCATTTGGGACTGTTTATGAGGCTTGAGTTCATATTTTGTTTGCATATGTGCATATTTATCTCTGTATTTGTTTGCAGAGTTACTGTCAAAACAGTACCAGTAGGCCACATCGTTTAGCCAAAGCGTACCCTGACGCCTGACTTTTCAGGTCTTTGGAGAATGATTCCCTTTGGTCTAAAATACCCCGTGCTTTCGTGGATTCAGAAATAGTTTATCAAAGCCTAGTCATCGTCCCGACATACTCCTGCTCCTTTTATGCTCATTCAATGGCTTCCTTTTACTCCAAATCAATTAAATTCAATTTGATTCAGTCTGGTTCAAAAAACGCCTGAGTGTCACCAGCTGCTTCGGGTCCAAGGAGGACTGAAGTGCTGTCTACCCAGTGCTTCCTGGTCTTGATGTCTTTTCTTGTGGCCACGGGGTGGCAGTGTGTCCCATGAAATGTCCATGTCATGGAGCTGGTGAGTGTCCACCCTGCCAGGCCTCAGGCTCAGAGACTGTTGCTCCTTACTTGGATTTGTTTAAAGCACACTTCCACGCGGAACTCGCAGCTGGTACTATAACTGGGCACGTGCAGTGTACGTGTTTAATTATACTGGGGACTTAAATTCAAAAGGCAGAGGACGTGGCCACATGTGTGTCCATCCAAGGCTGCCTGAGTGTGCAGCTCTTGCCTGGGGCGCAGTCAGGGATGAGGAAACTGCCAAGGAGCTGAGGGATGCCTCCAACCCAGTGGCAGGTGGCATCCAAAGGAAACTGTGCGCACGTGTCTTCCTGGGCTGCTGACAGCCACAGCCTGAGGCTCCCTTCCCGACCCACCTGCTGTCTGGGGGATTTTCTGGAAGGGACAGAGTTTCCTTATTTGCCTTTTCAGGAACTGTAGGCATAATGTGATCTCTAAATGTGATTTCCATCTGCATTTCTATTTTGCTCGCGAGACTGAACATTTTTTCACAAGTTTATCGGCCATTCCTCACGGAGTAAACAATGGTCTCATTTTTTTAATCAGCTCAGATCTCGATGTACTTGCTGTTAATTTCTTTAAACAAATGTTCTGACCTATCTGACACAGTCTGTCCATAATATTTTTCATATCAGTTGAGATTCTTTTGACCTCAAGTAACAAAGCCGCCAACTTGCAATAGCTTAAGCAACAAAGGTATGTAATTGTCTCATGCAATCAGAATCATGGCAGTGTCTCTGTCTTTTTCCTTTGTCCTTCTTAGCATGTTGGCCATATCTCTTTTGGTGGTCCCAAGGCCACTGCTGCAGTTCTAAGTAGCATGTCTTTGCAGTCCCCAAGCAGGAACGGGAAGTGGGAAGCAAGAAGGAGGATAGCAGGAGACAAAATGGCGCCTTTGCCTTCTGTTGTCCTTTTACTAAGGGTCACATTCTTTCCTAGAACCTTCCAGAAGTCTTGCTGTGTAACTCTTAGGCCAGAGCTGGCCGCATGCCTGTGCTAGATGAATTGCTGGCGAGTAGAAATGGAACTCCATGACCGCCTTAGGCCAATTGCAATTCATCCCTGGGAGCTGGGCAGATTGCGGATCCACTGGCATGGACATAGGGGGAAGAGAACGTGTGTAGTCAGCCAACAGTGCCTCTCTTTCCCCAAAGCAAAGGCAATCAGACAGTTAAGCAGATCCTATGTTTTTTTCTCCTGAACACCTTGTTCTCTAGTCTTCTGCACAGCTATTTCCCTCCAAGGTCTGTTTCACAGTTTTTTCCTTTGGACTTCCCTCTACTACTCTCCTCTGTTGGGTCACTCTCCTGACTCCCATGTCTTCCTCTTTCTTGTTTTTGTTTTTCTTTCTCCTTTAGCAAAAACCCAATCCTGCAGGAATTTCCTTAGAAAGAACGAACAGGAAATACGTGTTCTGAACCTTGTGTGAAGGTGCCGATATTCCATCGTCACACTGGATTCATCCTTTGGTTGGGATAGGATGCTGAGCTTCAAATAATCTTTTTGAATTTTGGAGATATTGCTCTATTATTTTCTGATTTCCAATGTCAAGAAGTCCAAAGTTATCCTGATTCTGGATCCTTTGATGAAAACTCTACTCCCATTCTCAAAAGCTCTCCAAATCTCCTCTTTCTCCCTGGCCCTCTGGAATCCACATGGCTGTAACTTGGCGGTGGGCACTCGGGAAGTCTCTCAGACAGAGTCTTCTAACCACAGTCTGGTTGTGTGCTTATTTCACATCTCTGATAGTTCCCTTCCCTCTGTTTTCTGTGTATCTAGTTCTCGAACTCCTGTTGGGTATGTGGTAGATTTTCTGGATTAATTTAGCATTTTGAGGGGTCTCATTTTTTACTCTTCATCTCTTTATTTTACTTCCCATTAGGTTTTTTTGGGAAGGGCTTGATTATCCATTAAATTTGCTTTTATATTTTTACTAAGAATTAGTTCTTGTTCTCTAAAAGATTCCCTTTCATAGCATCATGCATATTTTATTATATTATTATTTTATTATATTATATGCATATTGCATGTATTTCATGTATAAAATAATTCCCTGAGAATGTATTTTTGGAGATTTTCTTATGTTTCTTGGATTTTCTGTGGTCTCTAGTTTCCTTTTATTTTGTTTTGTTTTTAGTGTGCTTTTCTATCTCTTCGAATAGCTCCTCATTGGTCTGTCCATATGAATCAAGCAGGCACTGGAAGGTCAGTTAGAAGCTCTGAGTGTGTGGACTGGGCTTGGGGATAGGAGGCCTCATGCAGACTGAGAGGCGTGCAGGCTAACCTTCTGATGGGATGCTCCAAAGTGTCCAAATACGTAGTCTTGATTTTAGGACTATCTCCAATTGGGTCTTGATAGGACCTAACAGAGGGTCTCTGTGGCATTAAGTTTTGCCATGTTAATTTATTCATATTCCTCAAGATATTGAACTTCCTTAGGCCTCAGTTTCCCTGTCTACCATTAGATGGAATTGGGCTAGGTGACCCTAAAGGACTCTTTCCATTCTACGGTTTTATAAAATGACTCAGGGCAGAGATTAGTTAAGAGACAGAAGCATATTAGTGGGAACCAACTGTGCTAAAACATAGAAATCCTTTGAAGCTGTGACGAGATAGGCTTCTAGAAATCTAATAAAAATTTTGACTCATTGGAGACCTGACTCGATGGGAGATAATTAGAAATAAACTTGGGAGGGAAGATTCAAGGAGGGCTAATATTTGGTGGCAGTGCCTTAATTAATTTTGCCTATGCCCTTGGGATGCTGCAGTCACTAGATTCTGCCGTCTACCTCATGGGGCTGTATTGCACACCTAGGCTGGACAATGCTGATTGAATGAGGCATTATAGATCCGGAGAGAGGGAAGGAGTATTAGATTTTAATTTATAATAACCTATCCAAGACCCAAGGTCTCAGACTGACAGATCCCTGCACAAAGGTCAACATCTTGGAGGATTTCTAAAATTAGATTCTTGTTTACTCCTAAAATGAAGTTGTGTTCTTCCCTCTGGGGCTGCCTGAGGGTTAGGAGCTCTCAGAAGGTGATAGGAAAAACCTTACTTGGAGATTTCACATTTCTGCATAGGAATTTACTAAGCTCTGATGTGTGTATATTAAAATTAAAACTAAGTCTTAGTTTAAACTCTATTTGCTTACCGAAACTATCAGTTCCTGCAAAATCGGTGCCGGATTTCCTCCTTTTTTTTTTTTTTAAACATGTCACTCAATGTGTGCAGTTTGTGTTTATTATACATTTGAGTAAATGAAATGAATATATTGAGATCCAAACATACCCTAAAAAACTGCTTTTTCTTCATTCACATCTAACTGATGGTGAAATCTGTAGGTTACTGTCCAAGTTCAGCATGTTCTCAGCAAGCTGAAGTTCAGAATTGGGATTTGTTCTAAAGGTAAAGGTACATTCAACTCCATTTGACAGAATTCTAATGTCACAAAATTCCTTGAAGAATAACATCTTGGTTATACTCCTTGCCTCAGGAGCATTACTTGTCCTACTGTCACCTCGATATAATATAAAATTGCCTGAGTAGAAATATAGCTAACCTGTCATAATGGTATTTACACAGAACACAGGAGAGAGTGATGACAGGCAAGACATTTGGGAGAGATTTCCTGGATTTATGATATTGATTTTTATTCTTTGTGTGTGGAAGAAATTAACATCCTTCCTCCTGGAAATTCTCTGTAATGAGCCTGGTTGACTTCATGAAATACAACTTACCAAGTTAGTGTTTGCCAAGAAGAAGCACCGGGGTGGATTCAGAGAGGGGTTCTCTCACTCAGGAAAGGGAATCTATTAAACTGCAGGTGAGGAAGGGGAAAGCTTGGGCTGCCTTTGGTGTTGACAACTCTTATGAAAGACAAGTCTTGGCTGGGCTCGGTGGCTCAGCCTCTAATCCCAGCACTTTGGAAGGCAGAGGCGAGTGGATTGCCTGAGCCCGTGGGTTTGAGACCAGCCCAGGCAACTTGGCGAGGCCTCCTCTCTACAATAAATAAAAAATTAGCTGGGCATGGTAGTGCACGCCTGTAGTTCTGGCTACTTGGAAGGCTGAGGCAGAAGGATCGCCAGAGCCCAGGGGGTTGATGCTGGGGTGGCTGTGAGTGTGCCACTGCACTCCAGCCTGGGCAACAGAGTGAGACTCCAACTCAAAAAAAAAAAAAAAAAGAAAGAAAAGAAAAGAAACACAAACCTTAGTTGGGGAAGCTCGCTTAAGAAAGGGGTGGAGGAGGGAGAGAGGATTTGCATAGCAGCTCAGACTTAGGGGCTGCTCTCTATGCTTGCAATAAAGCCATTCATTCATGTGTCTAACTGGAACCCTAACCCAACATACATTTACAACATCTTCAACACAAAGGGTATAAAGACTTGCCTTTAGGAAGCTTACAGACCGGAAGAGGAAACCAACCAAATATCTTAGCAGTTAAGCGTGGAGACTCGAACTCCTTGGGAAATTTGGAATCTCCCCTGAACTTTATAAAATAGGAAACTCTGTTTTGTAGAAGCCTATTGTATCACCTTTGGTTCTCTGGTGTCCAGCACAGCATCTAGCCTTCACTTTGAATTCAGTCCTCTTAAAAATATTCTTGGTCAGGCACGGTAGCTCACTCCTATAATCCCAGTACTTTGGGAGGCCAAGGCAGGAGGACTACTTGAGACCAGGAAGTTGAGACCAGCCTGGGCAACATCGCAAGACCCTGTCTCTACTAAAAAAGAAAAAGAAAAGAAAAAAAATTAGTTGGGTGTGGTGTAGCACACATGTAGTCCCATCTACCTTGGAGGTTGAGGAAGAAGGATCACCTGAGCCCAGAATGTCAAGGCTGTGGTGAGCTGTGATCGTGCCACCGCACTCCAGCCTGGGCAGCAAAGCAAGACCTCGGACTCAAAAAAACAGAGAAAATATGCCTTTCATCATTTTCCCCTTTCTTCGGGATCTGCAGTGATGTCTTATGTTGCCTGCTGAACTTAACATCAAAAGCCTGAGTTTTAACCTTCTCATAACTTAGCTTTCCTTCCTTTTTGACCAAGTGGGTATAGCCCACCAAGGCGCATCTTTTTTCTTGCTCTCCTAAACTGGTATTCTCTGATAGAATCTTCAGACTGCAAAACTGCTGGTGGCTAGCTGTTGCCCCAGCAGCTACCTCCCAGACCCAGGAGTGGTGTGGCCTGAGACTCTCCCACCCTTCCACAGCCCAGGAGCCTAAGGGTTAATGCCTGGCAACCAAGGAGCACCTTCCTTAGCATGGATTGCTCTGGTTGGTCTAAGCCCCAGCTGAATAACTGATGAACTATCTTGCATACACCTGCACAGCCCTGGGGAATGCACTGTGCCCCTTTTCCACTTCCCATGCTTTCTCTTCTTCCCCTTGGCTTGTTCAGAGTATACCATTCTTCAAGATCTGACGCAGCAGACATTATCCACGTATCTAACAATGACTTACTGAAGGCCCACAGAATGGAGAAACGGACACCGTGGTACCAAACACACATGGTCAGGCCCTCGTGGGGCCTAGAGTCCAGAGCATCCAACAGTGCTCCAGATCAGCATAAGCTGTGGGGTGTGGGCCACACGGGCAATGTGCTGAGGGTGTGGGAGCAGGGGGCGGGAATGGGGTCTGTGGAAACCTGCGCAGGTGCACCTGGGAGCCTGGCTGTGCCTCCGTATCTGGGCCCTGGACCTGATCTGGAGTCGGGCACGGGAGGTCAGGGAAGCCGTGCAGTCCTGGTCTTGGGGCTGAGGTCTGAAGCATGAGTAGATGTTAACTGCACATATGAGGAAGGACTTAAAAAAAAAAGCTGGAATTATCTTTTGGAAAGTGGGCTTCTTGTAGTGCAGGCTTTCCCGGCTAGGTCAGTGTTCTCGGAGCCCACCAGCATCAATGTATCAGCCAGCATTGTTGTGAGAGGCTGTGTCAAGCGTCGGTGAATTTTTTATTTTGGAGATTACTTCAACGTGTTTGTCCATTTCACGATGGGTGATTTACGAGAGCACCTGCCCACACCATGCTGCGTGTTCAGCAAATTTTCAACCCAAATGGCGTGATCCCTATGCCCCACCCTCTCTATTTATCTTATCTCCCCTGAGTGACTTTTTTTTTGTTTCCCTGGATGAAAAATGTCTCAAAGGGAAACGTTTTGCTGATGCGAAAGAGGTGAAACAAAAAACAGCAGAAGCACTAAAAGGCATCAGAATTGATGAGTTCAAAAATGGTTGAAAAAGCATCTCGATAGGTATATTACATCAAATAGAGAGTAATTTGAAGGTGATTGAAGTTTAAACATGTCAGGATAAGTACACAGTTTTTTATAAATAAATTCTGGGTATTTTGTGTCCCCCCATATAGGAGGAGAGGAAGCATTACACAGCAGGTCTGGCTTGTACAATGGCCCTGGAGTGAGAGAAGCGTTGTTTATTTGAAGCACAGGCAGCAGCCAGTGTGGTGGCCTGCAAGTCTCATTTCTTCCATAGACTCTTCTAGGACTCCTCAGAATTATATCCTATATCCTCTTGCTGATTCATTAATAAAGAGATCGACGGTTTCAACAAACATTAATCCAGGATCTATGGAGCACTGTGAAAAGCAGAATACAAAGCCTGTGATAAGTGTTCACAGTACTTTTCTCTCTCTCTTTTGTAGTGTTCAAACCATTTAAAAATATTTTTCACTGCTTATTCTCCCCTCCCTGTAACCTAGCAGAGACTATAAGGCACAGTCTGAAGGGACTGCCTGTCCTGTTTACTAGAGAATCCTTAGACCCTGGAACAGAACCTGGCACATCATAGGTACTCAGCACATGTTTGTTGAATGAATACTTGTGTTAAAACAAAGCCTGATGAGACATGACTGTGACCTTCAGGATCTAATGTCTGATAACTTTTTACATATTATTTTGCATTCTTTAACTGTGTCATGCACAGGGTCCCTACCAACAAACTGTGAGCTCTCAGAGGGCAGGACTGGTCAGTTGAGAATTGTCTGTGCAGTATTAGTCTAAGAACTCATAAGAATGGGAGGATATGACATGAGTCCGAATACAGCTGATGGACAGAATTTTGCAAAACTGAATCCATCATGAAAAGTAAAGTACTTTGAAATTTCTGTGCTAAACTATTTCAAGAGCTAACGGTAACAATAATAATGAAGTGTAACTGAGTTTTCTCAGAGCTATGGTGCTTTTCCAGTGAATTCCTGGCTTTACAATAAATACAGGGTTCTTTATTAATTGGGATTGAAGAAGGTCTTCAGCCTGCCAGGTACGCCCCATCTATTTTGTATTTCTTGACATTGGAGAAGCAGAGTAGACAGACTCAATCTCCGGCCACGTCGCATCTCAGCTTCCTGGGTCACTGCCTCAACACTCACATAGAGAGGTGGCACCGAAAGCCAGTGTGGTCATTATTACCTCTATCCCATGGCTTATGTCCTCCATTAAGGAAAAATGGATCTGAGATGGGAGCCTTCAGCCAGGGATCTGAGGGGCCAGCCTCAGGCCCAGGGGTCATTTTTTAAAAATTTAACCACAGTGAGCCTGATGCAGGGAGTTCTTAGAAGAAAAACTCATCAGCCACGGAATGGAATTCCATCTGGGGCTTGGCAGCTCTGCAATGACCCCTGCAGTGACCTCACCCAGACTTGAAAGTCCGCTGATGCAAGCCGGCCAGCTTGGCCTTCCTTTCTGTGCTGGAGGCGATGGCTTCGGGAAGTGAAGAGGGCGAGGTGTATGGGAAGAAACGAGCCCAAAGGAGACGGTGCCAATTACTGCACCTGTCAGTGTTCAACAACAGATAAAATTAATTTGGAAACCCAAACAGTCTGCAGAAAACCGAACACAATTATCTGAGAAATTAAGTTATACTGTTGCCATGACCTTTAATCAATCATTCAACCGTTAATGTTAATTCTGTGGTCTAAAAATCATAGTTCTATTTGCATTTTAATGGCTGCTAAATGAGTGTCATCAGGAAGAAATAATGGCAGGGTGGCCTTTTGCTACAAATTCTTCCTTCCTAATGGTGATGCACAAGGCGAGCAAATGGTGTTTGGAAAAGGTTTTGTTTCACCTCCTAGCAGATGTATGGAGCTGCCCTTCTCAAATGAAAAACAAGCAATTCCCCACAAATACCACCACCTGTTGTTATAAATAAATCCAGGCTGTAAGATGGAACGAAGGCTTAATGGCAAAATCATTACGTACCTCCCACCCCTTCCCGCCAACCCTTCATAATAGCCTCTTAACAACTTGTTCCTCAGACGTGTCCCTTTTTAAGCTTTCGACTGGCCATCAGGATCCATCCCTAACCAGGAGAAATGGCCTGTGGATTTGCGGCTAAAAATAAAAAGTTACCAGCCTCAGGGAGAATGATCACATGTCCATTTGAGCGGTTTAAGTGGCTAGAAACTTGCTACGTGCCACTCCACACTTAGGGTTCCCTTTAAAGCGTAATCCAGACATCCTGTGGCTTATTTTATAACTAATGAACCTAACCTTCAGGTGGGAGCATAAAATCCTAATTAAATCAGGGCCTCATGAGGTTATTGGCAGGCTGTTCATAATTCAGCAGAATCTTGCTTCTGTGCGTAGCGGTAGGAAAATTATAGAACGTTAGAATTGGAATGCTGTATCCTTTAATTATCCTTGCATCCGTCTCCACACCCCTTTCCCCTATGGACTTTATCACTCCGTCTATAAATATTGATTGTTTAGCCAGCCCAGGATATTATACTTACTACAAATATTGTGTTCCTCACTTAAAACGAGGCTTCTTTCCTTAAATCTCTGGGGAGAAGACCGATATGAATTACTTCTTATGAAAAAAGTCTTAAGATTATAAATTTGGAGGAAAAAAATCTTTTAAAATATAAAAAGCTTTGGAGATTTTCTGAGTGCAAAAAATTCAAATAAGGAAGGGAGAAGAAAATATTAGCGCTAGATGTTAACTTATTTTTTTCTTCACAGGAAAAGAGGGGGCGGGAACGTTCCTGGGAAGATTGCAGAATTTCACATCATAAAAGATTTATTAGCAGTGACAGAGGGAGATTGCTGAGTGGGACCCTGATAAATGCTTGGCCTTTTTTCTTTTCTGCTTTAAAATTATGGGTTCTGTCCATAAAGTACGGATTAATTCATATTCACTCAATGGCATACCCTTTTTTTTCCTTCCCCAAGCAAAGATTGCAAGTGTTTTACTTCAACAAATACAGTACTCTGGGTGGGATGCATACTAATTCATTTAGCACTGGAACTTGCACTGCAATTTATGCAGCTAATCACAGCAAAGCAGGAAAAATTCTTTTCTTTTACGGTGACAAGAACTGCCTTCCTTTCAACATTTCCCCCCCCTAAGGTATTATTAATCTCTAAACTTCACAAAATTGAAGACTTATCTAAGACCCTTTAAAACAGACTGGCATCCTATATAGCTGCTGCCAGAGAGAAACTTCTTTTCTTTTCTAAAAGACTGACTGTAGCCATTGGGAGTCTTTTCTTGTTTAAAGAATCCAGATAAAGTAACTGGTGTCTGTTCTAAATTTCCAGAGGAAATTGGTTGGATTTAAAAGACAGTATTTATTTTGGAATATTGAGTGGTTCAGGAAGAGGAGAAAATATAGCAAAGCACCGAAAGGGAAGATAATAGATGTTAGGAAGCAAATCCAGATCCAGCAGTGACTGTTAGCTCGGGTGTTTACCCAGGAGAAACACAATGGCATTGCAACAAGATGGCCAGGACGTCCCTGCTACAAAATGTGGATGGACAAGTTACTTTTATGCATCACTCAGGGAAGTCAGCATGCGTTTTTCAATGTTAATACATTTTTAAAAGTATAAGAGTAATATGTTTCCATTTAAAATATTGGATAGGAGCCGGGCTCGGTGGCTCAGCCTGTAATTCAGCACTTTGGGAGGCCGAGGCGAGTGGACTGCCTGAGCCCACAGGTTCGAGACCAGCCTAGGCAACTTGGCAAGATCTTGTCTCTGCAATAAATAAAAAAACTAGCCGAGCATGGTAGTGCACAACTGTAATTCCAGCTACTTGGAAGGCTGAGGCGGAAGAATCGCCTGAGCCCAGCGGGTTGAGGCTGGTGTGGCCGTGAGCTTGCTGCAGCACTCCAGACTGGGCGATGGAGTGAAGCGCCAACTCAAAAAAAAAAAAAAAAAAAAAAAATTGGATAGGCCAGGCATGGCGCCACACCTATAATCCCATCACCTTGGGAAGCAGAAGCAGGAGGATTGCTTGAGCCCGTAAGTTCAAGACCAGCCTGGGCAGAATAGTGAGACCTTGTCTCTACAAAAAATTTGCCAAATGTGATGGTGCGTGCCTGGAATCCCAGTTACTTGGGAGGCTGAGGAGGAAGGATTGCCTGATCCCAGAAGGTCAAGGCTACAATGAGCTGTGATTATGCCGCTGCACTCCAGTCTGGCATCAGAGTGAGACCCTGACACACACACACACACACACACACACACACACACACACACAAACACACAACAAATAAAATATTAGATAAAGTGAACAATTACTAGCAAAAGAATACTTTCATCAGCCAGCACTGTGCTGTCACTAATCAGGCTTAGTAAGGAGTTTTCCACGAAAGAGGGTCCCTTGATTCTGACTGGGGCACCCCTGGACTGTAGCCTCCACAAGGACAGAGACCATGTCTGTCTCATTCACCTGGCCCAGTGTTGGCTCTTGGTAGATGGATACTGCATATTTGCCAAGGGAATGAAGTAGAACATAAATAATAAACAACACTGTATGCCCAAATTTGATTTGGGAGACCTAAACATATTGGCATGAGCAGCTATTCATCTCTATCTAGGGTTTCGAGTCATTTCCAAGTAGTTTTCTTAAGGTATAGTTTATTTTATTTATTTACTTACTTATCTATCTATTTATTTATTTATTATAAAGATGTGGAGTACAATTCAGAGTTAGGTGTACACACATTGATTATGCAGGTACCCTTGGAGGTATGCCCCTCCATCCCCTAGCAGTTTCCCTCAACTGCCAATTCCCCCCCCAACAGTTTCCCACTACTGCCAAGGAGAAAAGTTTGAATAGGTGTCGAATGACTGGACTTCAAGTTGCTGTCGAGCAAGAATGTGCTATTGTAGAGGTTTCTTTTCATAAAAAATAAGACGGACTCATTGAACACCTCTATGCGCCAACTGCGTAACTAAGCCTAATTTACCTCTTCCAATTTTTCCAGCTCTGGGAGGTGTACATTTTTACCCCCATTTTATAGTTTGGGTCAGAAGCATACACGATTGCTCAAGATAATAAAGCCAGTAAGTGGCAGACCTGGGACTCAGGTACTCCTTGTGTGGCTTCGGCCCTCATGTTCTCATGCTCATCCATGCTGTTTTCCTGTCTGGAGCTTAGGCCAGTCAAAGACAGGAGCCAAATACAGTAGTACATTTAGGATTGCCGGGTAGGGATGTGAATTTAGAAGGTTCCTCTCAAGGAGCTGTGCCCAGGGAAAGAGCATGTAGGATTCCTGCACCTTTTAATCCGTGGTCTACTAAAAATCCAAGATCTAGCCGGGCTCAGTGGCTCGGCCTGTAATCCCACGCTTTGGGAGGCTGAGGTAAGTGGATTGCCTGAGCCCACAGGTTCGAGACCTGCCTGGGCAACTTGGCGAGACCTCATCTCTACCATAAATCAAAAAATTAGCCGTGTGTGGTAGCGCACGCCTGTAGTTCCCGGCTACTTGGAAGGCTGAGGCGGAAGGATCGCCGGAGCCCAGCAGGTTGAGGCTGCGGTGGCTGGGAGCGTGCCACTGCTCTCCACTCTGGGCGACAGAGTGAGACTTCAACTTAAAAAAACAGAATCCAAGATCTGGAAACTGGAAGAGACTCTGATAGCTCTGAAGAGGCTGAATTCCAAGCAAGCTGGCGGGATCACTGGGGAAACCAGGGAACAGTGGCTGGAGACCAGCATTGAGGGAAAGAAATGGAGCCATTGAGACAGGAGCATAGCACTCTGCTTTCAGCTACTGAGACGGTTGGGCTTTATGGCTGAAGACCTGAGATGCCAGGAGACTCAGCCACTGGTGGAAACAGAATGACTTAGGTTGACTCAAGACGTCACCCTGTTGACAGAGAGGCCAAACTCTTTGTCCTATTTGGGAACTAAATTCGTATCCGTGCCTGGGACTGAACCAGAAGGGAGTTGACTCAGCTATTAGAAGGTGCGATTCAGTGAGGGGCAGACTGTCTCATGTTTGTCTGACCTGAGGACACAGTCACATCACATAGAGGAGAATCGGGGTCCTTTTTTGGCTAAAGTTAATTAATATATTGCATATTTCAAGTTTTCTCCTTTAATAATAATAACAGTAGCTAATATTTTTTGTGTATCTAATCCAGGTCAGGGACAGTGTATAGCACTTTATTTGCCTGTTATTTGGCCCTCACAACAATTCTAGGCAATAAGCATTGCTATCCTCATCTCCATTTTACAGATAAGTGAAACGAAATCTTGGAAGGGTTAAGTCATTTGTGCAAGACAACATATCTGGAAGTGTGGAGCCTGGACTGAATGTCTGGATGTACCGAAGCAGCTGAAAAATATGTAAAAATTGTAAAGACTTCTTATTCTAATGGGTAAGTAGTCGTGACAAGTTCCTCTGCGTGTCCACACACCCAAGAGATTCCCCCAGACCACCACATAATCATCCAGTTGAAAAGGGGTAAGTTTATCCAGAGGTCTCCAGGACAGCATCTCATCTGCTAAACTCGATGGACATATTTTGTTTACGACTTCTTGGATTTGTTTTCTATTTTTAACTGACAAAACTTGTGTATGTTTATGGCATGCAACGTGCTGTTCTGATATGTGCATACTTTGAGGAGTGGCCGCATTAAGCTAATCAGGTTAAGTGTTTCCTCACATACTTATTTTTGTGGCGCGAAGACTTAAAATCTACTCTCTTAGCAATTTCCGGCCACAAATGTATTGTTCTTAACTATATTCACCATGCTATACATGGATCTCCTAAACCTGTTCTCCCCGTCTAACGAAATTTTGTGTCTTTCGATCTCTCGTATCCCCTCAGGACCCAAGGTGTGCATGTTTTGAGTCTCGCCTGTAGGTGGAGGCAGTTCTCATGACATGCATCCTACAAGGGCAGGCTAGGGTTCCATCAACTTAAACTTTATGCAAGTGAATGTACAAATTCCACCGAGGGTTCAGGTGTAGAGCTTCCACCTGGTGTCATTCACCAGGGCTAGCTGCTAATGTCCGTGCCAACATCAACCCAATTTCTTTTCCCAGGTTTTTGGAAATGTGTGAATCCTATTAAAACTTACTTGTACGTTCTGCCATTGCTTTCTCAGGGGCAGATGGTGAAATAATGAGGGGTGGGTAATGAACTCCAAGGAAGTGTTTTCAGTGCAGCTTAAAAGAGCTGGGATCTGAAGGTAGCTGACTTGAGTTCCACTCTTGGCTCTACCAGCTGTTATCTGTGTGACCTTGAATAGGCTAGGAAGCCTCTTTCAGTCTCCTCATTTGTAAAATGGGTTAGCTGTATACACACCCCTAGCTTCCGTGCATCCATTTAAGTCTTCTCACCAGAGAAAGACCAAACTGATATCCCAGTAGATACAGTCTATCACACAATTCAGTTGTCTAGTCTTCAGGGGGGCTGGAAAATTGGCAGAACAGACTATTAATAGTTTCCAAGACAGAATCCACACCAAATGCTGCACTGTTCACTCCAAAGAGCAGATGTGAGTTTTCTGTCTTATTTGTTGTAATGGGTTTGTTTATTGGAGCTCTTCTTTTAGAACTGTCTAGAACTTTTCCAATTTAAGTGATTCTGAAATGACATTTTAAAAACTAGCCTAAGATTTCTCTCTGCTGTCCCTCGCTTCACCTCATGTCCCCATGAAAGCAAACCCAGGCATCATTACATTTACCAAGATAGACGCAAATAAATTCTACCGTAGACAAACAGCCCACAAAATTAACCATGGGTGAGTAGACTGCCTCTGAATGCACACTTTAAAGGGCATATTCTTTAAGGGAAACCAACTAGAGAATGGATTTGGAGGTAATTTGTGTCTAGCAGGTGTGGCCTGATAAGGCATGAAAAAGCTCATCATTATGACTGTAGAAATGCAGTGTGTCCATCGTCAGGATAGCCACATAAGCAAAGTATTAGAGCAAGAGAGATTGTTTAGGGTATTTGTCAGGAGGTATAAAAGTAACAATATAGTAAAATTTGTAAAGTGTTTGTTATATACATTATCCCTTTAGTCTTTCAAGCCACTGTGTGATAGGTATAACTGTTTCTATTTTACAGACAAAGAAATTAATACCCTGAGGTATACTAATCTATCTGTTTCCATAGCTAGGAGTTAGGGCAGTGGTTCTCTACCTCAGGGAACATTTGGCTCTATCTGGTGACATTTTTGACTGTCACAACTGCAGGGGGCAAAAGGAATACTAGTGGAATCTAGTGGGTAGAGACCAGGAATGCTGTTAATGCCTCCTTTGCCAAAGAACTGTGTGGCCCCAAATGTTAACAGTGCCGGGGTCGAGAAACCCTGAGTTGCGGGGAGTGGCAATTAACTCAGGTTTCTGATTCCTGGGCCAACGCTTGTTTCTCTGCCAGTTTTACAAGACAACAGTGCGACAGAACTGCTGTCATTGATCATGAGTTTCTCCAGGTCCATGTTGCTCTGGGGGCGTATACTAATTTCAGCAGGAATCATTTTTATGAGTCGTTGGGTCCATTTCCTTGGGTTCCTGCAGAAGAGGTTGATGGCTTTTCTGAATAACACCTCTGAGTGTCACGTGACCACACTTATCTAATCTATCGGTGGCAGAGGAAGAATCTCTTCACAATGAAGGCAAGTGGTATTTTGAAGAGAAAAATGAAACAGAGATTTTTTTTAAAGCCTCTCTTTTTGTCTACCCATGTAAATAATGATACCGTTCATACAGTGCTTTATAGTTTTCAAAGCACTTTCATATTTCTTCAACAAATATTTATTAAGGAGACAATAAGTGCCATATTCTGTTCTAGTCCTAAGCAAATAGAAGTGACAGAAACAAAGACTCTGACCTCCCAGAGCTAATGACAAGGGGCTGGAGAGATAGACATAAAAAAAAAACCAAAAACAAGTAAGTATTAATATACCTGAGAAAGATAAGTGTTACGAAAAAAAAAACAACTAAGCGAAGGAAGGGTACTAGGAAGTGTGGGTATGGAGGGGATTAATACGGGTGGATAGGAAAAGTCTAACAGGTAAGATATATTTTTTCAGAGACACAAGGATGGGAGGAAGTGAACCATCTGGACCTTAGGGGGAGGAGAGTTCCAGGAAGAGAGAGCAGCGGAAGCTCTGGGATGTGTACTTGACCGCCCATCAAAGGCACAGCAAGGAGACCAGTCTGGCAGCAGTAGAGTGGGCAAGAAAAAGGAGTAAGGGGTGATCCCAGAGATAGCAGCCAATGGACCTGTAGACCACTGCAGTAACTGATTCACTCTGATAGGGCTGGGGCGGGGCACGGGTCACTGAAGAGTTCTGGGCAACGGTCAGACATGACTCTAAAATATCAGTCTGGCTGCTGTGTTGAGAGCCAGCGAGAGGAGCCTAAGGCTGTGGTCAGAAAGCCAGCTGTTATCGCGTAATAATCCGGAAAGGTAACAATTGCGGTTGGCACCAAAGACATAATATTGGAGATGGTGAAATCCGTCCGATTCTGGATACACAAGGGAGACCCCCAAACCCCGGAATTCTCTTTTGTAGGGTGAGCCCCTCTGTAGCGCAGGCTTTTCCCACCAGGTGAGTGTTCTAGAAACCCGTCGGCATCAGTGTATCAGCTAGCGTTTTGAGAGGCTGTGTGCGACTTCAGTGAATTTTGTTTTGTTGGAGATTCTTTCAATGAGTTTGCACGTTTTATTATGGGTGATTTATGAGAATCCCTGCACCCACCGTGCTGAGTGTTTAGTAGTTTGTCACCCAAAGCAGCAGGATCCCTGTGCCTCACCCTCCCTGTTCACACAATCTCACCCCAAATCACCTTTCTTGTTTCCCTGCATGAAAACTGTCCTCAAAGGAAAATGTTTTAACGATGTGGAAGAGGTGAAACAAAAAATGGAAGAAGCACTAAAAGGCCCTGAAAGTGATGAATTCTAAAACTGTTTTGAGCAGTGGAAGAAGCGTCTCGATTGGCCTATTGCATCAAATGGAGAGTACTTTGAAGGTGACTGAAGTTTAAACATGTAAAAATAAATACACAATTTTTTTAAAAAACATATTTTTTATTTTAACATCGTGGGGTACAGTTAAGGGTTAGGTATACAAATATGCATCGTTCAGGCACCCTTGTTGATAAGGGGTGTCCCCCCGTCCCCAGACAGATATTGACTACCGTTAATCCCGCCTCCCTTCCCCTCCCTGCCCCCCCATAGTTTCCCACCACTGTCAATCCTTTTCTTTAGTATTATGATAGATGTTCAAGGTCCACTTATGAGTGAGAACATGATACACAATTTTTAAATAAATAAGCTCCAATTTGGGGGGTTCCCCCTTCCTATTTTGAAGGTTGAGCCAACAGGATCTGCATCATATATGTTAGGTGAGAGAAAGGGATGGAGGAGGTGGCTCCAAGAATTTTGGCCTGAGCAACTTTCTCATTTGAGATGTGGAGTCTGTAGGTGAAGCAAGTTTGAGGTGAAACACCAGGAGTTCTGTTCAAACATGTGAGTGTAGGGGGCATATTAGACGTCTGAGTGGAGACGTTGAGTTAGATCATCTTATGTGGCATATAACATATCCAATATCATACCATATCTCTCTCTCTCTCCTCTCCAAAAAAAACCATCTAGTTAGCATAAACCATTTCTGTAATGTAATGGAACCGGGGTGAAATAACACTTGATCTGATTCTAGCAAAAGTGTCCTACTGACAGTGTTCCAGGTATGTCAGCATATAGAAAGAAATCTCCTTTTGGGAATTGCCACACTGTTTTCCACAGAGGCTGCACTAGCTTACACTCCCACCAGCAGTGTAGAAGTGTTCCCTTTCACCGCATCCTCTCCAGCATCTGTTGTTTTTTGAGTTATTGACGATGGCCATCCTGGCTGGAGTTAGGTGGCATCTCAGTGTGGTTTCAAAGTGCATTTCTTTGATGACTAGCGAGGCTGAGCATTTTTTTCATGTATCTGTTGGCTGCTCATATGTCTTCTTTTGAGAAGGGTCTCCATATCTTTTGCCCACTTTGTAATGGAGCCTCTTTGTTTTTTCTTTTTGGCCTGTTTGAGCTCCTTGCAGAACCTAGATGTTAGATCTTTGTCAGACATAGTTGGCAGATATTTTTTCTCTTAATGGTTTCTTTGGCTTTGCAGAAGCTCGTCAGTTTGATGAGGTCCCACTTGTCTATGTTATCTCTTATGGCGTGGGCACTTGGGGCTTTGATCAGGAATTGGTTGTCGGTTCCAATTTTCGTAAGGGTGTCTCCTGCATTTTCTAAGGTTCTTATAGTTTGAGGTTTTATGTTTAGGTCTTTGATCCATTAAGAGTTGATTTTTGTGTATGAGGATAAGTAGGGGTCTTGTTTTAATCTTCTGCATGTTGTCAGCTGGCTTCCCAGCACCATTTACTGAATAGGTTCTCCTCTCCCCAGTTGTTGGTGGTGGAGGCTTTGTTGAAAATGAGTTGGTTGAGAAAATGAGGTTTTGCTTCTGGAATCTCTATCCTGTTCCATTGGTCCATGTGCCTGTTCTTGTTCAAATACCAGACTGTTTTGATTATTGTAGCTTTATAATAAAGTTTAAAATCTAAAAACTGACCTTCCATATGACCCTGCAACCCCCCTACTGGGACTATACCTGGAAGAATTCAAATCACTCTATAAAAAAGATATTTGCACACATATGTTTATCACAGCATTGTTCACAATAGCAAGAACACGGAACCAGCCATGCTGCCCATCGAAAGAAGACTGGATTTAAAAAAGTGGTACATATACATGATGGAATATTGCACAACCATGAAGAAGGACAAAATTATGAACTTCACAGTGACCTGGATGGACTTAGAGTTTATAATACTGAGTGATCTTTCGCAGAAACAAAGAACTGAATTCATGTTCTCACTCATAAGCAGACCTTGAACAATTATCATAATACTATAAGAGAATGATTGGCAGCAGTGGGAAACTGCCGGGGGTCGGGAGTGGAGGTGGGATTGGCAGTAGTGGGAATCTGCCAGGGGAGGGGAGGCACGCTTCATCAACAAGGGTACCTGCATAATGAACATTTGTATACCCAACTCGGCATTATACCACAGATCTCTAAAATAAAAAAGAGGCTTAAAAAAGAGAGAAAGAAATCTCCAGCAGTGTCAGTTCCTAAACACTGTCCTTATTTATTTATTTATTTTTTTGAGTTGGCATCTCACTCTTGTCGCCCAGGCTGGAGTGCAGTGGCACGCTCATGGCCACCGCAGCCTCGACCCGCTGGGCTCAGGCAAACCTCTAAACACGGTCTTTAAACCATGTATCTTTATGGCCTTTCTATAAGCAAGGACTGGTCACACTGGACAGAGGCACAGAGCACATCCAAATAGGATGACTCAGTCCTAGCGACTTCTGTGAACAAATGATCAACAAGTTCCCTATTGAGCATTGATGCTTCACATATGTGGACATTTTGGTGTTAGTGGCTCTCTCATAAACAGCATGCAGTTGAACTTTGAATTTAGATCTCACCTAAGAACGGGTATCTTTTATGAAGCCATGTCTTGCAGCAACATGGATTGAGCTGGAGGTTGTTATGCTAGATGAACTAAGAGACAGAAAGTCAAATACTGCAGATTCTCACTTATAGGTGGGAGCTGGACATTGGGTACATGTGGACATGGAGAATGGAATAATAGACTCTGGAGATTATAAAAGTGGGGAGGGGAAGGGGAGCTTGAGGATTGAAAAATTAACTCTTGGGCACAACATTCACCATCTGGGTGATGGGTTCACTAAAGGCCCAGACTTCACCACAACACACCGTGTGTGTAAAAAAGTCTGCACTTCTATCATGTATATATGAATGTACATCTTTTAAAGAGACGTATAGACCCCTATCACATTGATTGTGATTGTGGGGTGTCAGTTCTTTCTTCTGTCTTTCTTTTTTTTGTCTCCTTGACACTTTCCATTTCTCCTTTTGCAATCTTTAGCCATTTACTCAAGTTTTCTTTGAGCTTCTTCCTACAGTGAACATATTATTCTATTTTTATTGTGTCAGCTAGTAATTACCTTTACCTTAAAACAAATATTGAGTCCAAATTTCTCTGTTCACATCAAGAATAAAACAGCATCTATTGTCTTTTTCCCTTGTGAGGTGCTATACTTTCATCTCTTTTACTTTCCTTGACTGCTGAATCATTTTAAGGTTTTTGGTCCAAGAAATCACAGACTAAGGGCATGTCAGGCTCTCATTTTGCAAGAGGATGAAACTGAGGCCCAAAGAGAAATTTTTTTCCCTCTCTTTCTGAAAAGCCCTGGCTTCCAAAGCAAAGAATTGGAGACACAGCCCAGACACAGGGCATCTACTCTACCCTTCACCTTAGTTCGGACAACACACTCAGGCAACACTTGAAGCTCCCAGACAGATGAGAAAATACGCTAGATTTAGAGGCTTAAAGAAAATGGATTTCTCAATTCATTGTAGAAGTTTAAAAGCTTTCCAGGAAATTCTTCCATCTCTACAATAAAAAAATTTTAGTCTACCTTCTATTAATCCTTATGTCCACAATGAAAAGCCTTCTGCTTAATAATATCCCCTCAAATATTTGAAGACTATTCTTAAGTCTCCCATAGACTCCTTTTCTCAATAATAAATAATATAAATTCCTTTAAACTTTTCTTATAACTTCTTCTTCCTATTCTTTTATTAATCTTTATAAATTTCCATGAGCTTCCTTCAAATTTTCTATCTTGTTCCGAAAATGTGAAGCCAGGAGAATACAAAGTACTGTGATACTGATTATGTAACTTACACCAAACTGTGAGTTCTTTGAGGGCAGGGTCCATTTCTAATCCATTTCTTTGTGCTCCTAGATCAGGGACTGGCACATCATTTTCCTGAGAAGAGTCAGAGGGTAAATACTTTAGACTTTGCAGGTCAATAGGCAATGTCCTCTACAGTTCTCTTCAGAAGGCTAATACTCTGTTTTATGTTTTATATGAAAAGTGTGCAAATCAGTCTTAGCTCAAAGGCTGTGCAAAAGCAGACAATATAGCCTGTGGACTGTAGTTTGTTGGGTTTTGCCCTAAATGCTAGTGCAACCCATGGCACAGAGTAGACATTCAGTAAAGTTTGTTAGATAAAATAAAGCATGCATCTATAAAGATTATTTCATAGTTTCTGACTTTTATATTCTGGTTGAACACTTCTATTGTATTGTTGACTCAATGATCTTGTCCCCTAAGACCTCGTCTTCTCTCTGGCCAGCACTTTTGCTTGCTGTTTGTTCTTGTGTAGTTTTATTGTTCCTCCGTTAATCAAAGAGGCGGTAGGAGCTCTCTGTTAACCTTCGTTTACTGGTGGCTTTGTCTCTCACCTTTAATTTAGGGAGGCTGTTTGGAACTTTTGTTTCTCCTTTGTGTTCAGCAGCTGCCCTAGTTAAACGTCATCTGTGAACTGGTCAAGGAAGCCTGGGCAATTGACAAAACCAAAATGCTGGGCCCAGGTCAACTTCCTCAACTGGGGCTCTCCTAGCTCTATTTTTATTCTTACGGCTCCTACCTGCCTTGCAGGGATCGGGCAGCTCATTTCTACTTATTGTCCTGGCACAGATTGGAAGGAATCAGACAGGCTCTCGGAGAAGGCTGGCACTAATGACAAAAGAAGAAAGCCCTTCCTTTCTTTCTCCTGAGTCTTTGGGCCTGTAGAGAACACTTGTCACAGCCCGAGGGAGTATAGAGCTCTGCCCTCGTTGGAAGAATTCCCATTTGGAGCTGAATTTGGATGAAGCGATCTCGAGTGACACAAACTCATAGCATCAGGAAGATTGAGTTCTTTTGCAGAATGCCTGGAGGCTGATCCCTGAGACTGAGCACATCATTCCTGCCACCCTCTGTCCCACCCTCGTTTCAGCGGAGTTGATTTGTAAGTCCTCTGATGCCATTCAGATGGAAGTCTGCTATTTATCTTCAGTGACCTTGTGTAGGTAACTGCTGTCCTCTCCACTCGGGCCCAGTGGAACCACTTTTCAATTCCTAGTGGGTCAGTGAGACGCCACGCTTCTTCAGTTGTTGACATCCCTGGCCTTGGGACAGAGAGGCTATGAGATTTAGCCCAATGTGATGTCAAAGCTGATGGGAAACAGGCCGCTTATTTTCTCCCAGGCTCCTTACTAGCTCCTGTGTGGCTGCAACTTTCTTTCTTTTTTTTTTTTTTGAGTTGGAGTCTCACTCTGTTGCCCAGACTGGAGTGCAGTGGCCGCTCCCGGCCACCGCAGCCTCGACCTGCTGGGCTCCGGCGATCCTTCCGCCTCAGCCTTCCGAGTAGCCGGAATTGCAGGCATGCGCTCCCACGCCCGGCTGATTTTTTTGATTTATTGTGGAGATGAGGTCTCGCCAAGTTGCCCAGGCAGGTCTCGAACCCGCGGGCTCAGGCAATCCACTCACCTCAGCCTCCCAAAGGCGTGGGATTACAGGCTGAGCCACCGAGCCCGGCTGCAACTTCCTTCTTAACCAGCTGGGGGAGGTTGCAAAATAGCCAGCCCAGTGGTGGATCAGTCTTTAACATTTCTTTCAGATGTCGAAGGAACGAAAAGGACGACCATTTTAAGGCTCTATTAAGCGGAAGATCTACGAGGGATGGTGAGCACCCGAAGGTCACAGATCAGGTGCTGTCTCTTGCTCAGAGGTTCAGAAGAGAAGAAGGCAATGGGACATGTGTGCCTGTGTTTTAGGAGAGTCCATGTTTGGGCATTGATCAATGTGTGCCTGGGATTTGCTGTAATGAGCCTCTTCTCCCCTCTAGGAAAGCAAATCAGTGTCTGATTTAAGCTGGCTGACCTTCCTTGGACACAAAAATGAATTTATGTTGAATGGAAGGAAAAATATCACATCTTTGTTTGGCTTAACCAATACATAGCCTCACTTGCATGTGGGAATCATGGTTATTCCCCACTTGGTTAGGAGAATAATGTCAGTGACATTTAATTTGCTTATTTTCCATCATTAATGTTTGAAGAACCTCTTTCAAGGTGTTTCCGGCTCTATACGTTCTCCTTTTCTATTTCTGTCAGAGGTTTTTCTTTGCCCTGTGTATGGTCAGGATGGACTCAGCCATGCTGGGGTGGCAAAACCACTTCAAAATCTCACTGTCTTAAGACAAAGGAGGTTTATTTAATTCAGATGCTACATGTCCACTGTGGTTTATATGGGTTCTACTCTATGTTGTTTTCTCAGGGAGCTTGCCATCTAGGGCAGGGGTTGGCAAACTTTCTCGGTAAAGGGTCAGATGGTACATATTTTAGGCTTTGCTGGCCATATGATCCTTGCCACAGCTACTTAGCTCTGCCACTGGAGCATGAAAATTGCCACAATGTGTAGAGAGATGGTAGTTACTGTGTTCTAAAAAAAACTTTGTTTATAAAAACTGGCACAGGGCTGAATGTGGCCCACAGGGTCTGTGGTCTGTTTGCCTACCCTGTGGTGGGGTGAGGAAAATGTGGAGATTCTGGAGTTAAATGTATCCATCCAACTCATTCTCAGGTGTTTAAATTTCTGGGTCGACTGCTGAATCCAGATAGCAATCATATCCTCCCTTGGACTATTTTTCTTTTCGTTATAGTCATAGAAGCACCTTCTATGACTCTCTCACCTTGAGAGAGATTCTTGAAAGCTTAATTTCCACTCACATTTTATCAGTCACAGCAAGCAACATGGTCAGGCCTAACTTCACTGTAATACAGAAAGTGCAGTCCTTATTGGTGCCCAGAAGGAGGACTGGACGTATCCTTGAATAGTACCGTTGGTGACCGAACAATTCCCTCTTCTTCTTCTCCTTCTTTTTTTTCTTTGAGTTGGAGTCTCACTCTGTTGCCCAGGCTGGAGTGCAGTGGCATGCTCACGGCCACTTGGCGTTGACCTACTGGCCTCTGGCGATACTTCTGCCTCAGCCTTCCAAGTAGCTGAAACTACAGGCACGCGCTACCAAGCCCGGCTACGTTTTAAAAATTTATTTATTGTAGAGATGAGGTCCCGCCAAGTTGCTCAGGCTGGTCTTGAACCTGCGGGCTCAGGCAATCCACTCACCTCGGCCTTCCAAAATGCTGGGATTACAGGCTGAGCCACCAAGCCCGGCCTTCCTATTCTTTTTAAAAGAAGCCTGGTGTTTCTAGATTACCACTTATTCAAAAAAGCATCCAATAACTTCTACCTATACATTTTACAACTCAGTTGCTTTAGGAGACGAACAGGATTTAATTTCCAGAAAATATTCTAAATACCAAGCATGCACAATTTTTTTTTTCTTCAAGCCACCAACATTCTGTTTGGGCCCCTGCACCTATCTGGTGAGATTAAATGTGTCCACCCAACTTATTCTCAGGTGATTAAATTTCTGGGTAGACTGCTGAATCCAGATAGTAGCCATATCCTCCCTTAGACTATTTTTATTTTCTTTATAGTCAGAGAAGCCCTGGAATCTCTCACCTTTCACCAGGAAAGGACTAGGCCTGGGTCATTCGGACCCCTGTGGACATGGGTGACCACTTTCTCTGTCCCCAAGCAGACGCAGAACGAGCGGTTCTCACTACACGGGCATAAGGAACTTTTTCTTGTCTTTTTAGCTTCCATTTCGTTAACTCTAAGCTTTGCAAATCAGGCAAAGAGACTTCCCTTCATCCACAAGAGGGCACTATGCACCAAGTAAAGACTAGTCATTTCTGGCGCTGGCACAAATTATGGGATTAATGAAACCCATATTCAAACCCTGAAACTTCAGCGCCTATCATAAAACACAAACCAAAATACCACATTAGGAATGTCCTCTATAAAAAGAGAAGAAATGCAGCGTATTAGCAACTTGTACATTTCAGAAGGTACAAACTGCTTTGCTAAATCAACCCGACATGTTTAGGGCTCTTTGAACCAAATCCTACCGTAGTGTTGGCTGCTAGGGCGGTGTCCTTGGAGCCTGGGGGTCAAGGCTGCAGATTTGGTCCTGCTGAAAAACTGAATAATTTGCTTCTTCAGGCATCCTCTCCCATAGGAAACTGGGTAATTCTTCAAAGAATTAAGTTTCAGAGAAACTTAATGCAAAACGCAGGCAGAAAATATAACAAAATACAGTCATTCCCTGAATGCTATGATGGAAAATGCTAGTGTTTCACAATGTGGAACAATTTTGAAAGGTAACTTGGTAGTTTCACATTTTTTTGTGCCCCCTCTCTCGGTTCATTTGTATTAAACATCATTTCTCTGTGGTATACTTAAGAAAGTCATCCAGGCCCTTTCTGCTGCGAAGTTATTCTTATTGCTAAGCTTTCTCCTTGAATCTGGAATATGGCGAACACATTAGTAAGCCCTCTCTGTCTCAGTTTTCTTGCCCCTAAAACAAGCATAATAGTGCCTATCTCTGAGAATGTCATGAGATTTTTATCTTGCATTCCTTTGTTGTCTCTTTTCACAAGTGTGCAGACTGTTCTAATCTCCTCTGTACTTTTTAAAAATAACGCTGCCACGAACTCCCTCTGGAATAAATTTACTTTTAGACAGATTAGTTATTAATTAAACATAAGATATTAAAGATATTAAAGGCAACTCCCTGTTGTGTCTTTCTCTTGTGGTGGGGGATAGACAACCTTTTCCCAATTAATCTTTGTATTATTACATAGAGTACCCAGTATAGTCTTCATGGCCCATTAAACCTCTCCATAGGATTTTCCCTGAAGTGGTGTCCTTTGGAATTGTGTCCCCTTCATCTGGTTAAGTTTCTGAATTAAGCCGGATGAAAAATATACAAGGAAGGTAACATTAACAGCAGATACCATTAACTGGCCACTTTCCGTGCTCTAGGCACTATGACAAGCACTTTATGGATGCTGTTTCATTTCCTCCTCATCTGACTATTACGCAGTATCTCCATTTTACATATGAGGAAACTGAGGGTTACAGAAGTCAAGCAACCCGGCACAAGTTACACAGCTAGAAAGTGGCAGAGAGGGCTGGGGTCTGCTCATGGTAGATTGATTTCAGTCCTGCACTAGGTTTTCTGAAAAGGTGAATCCCCGGCAATAATCTGAAGATACAAACAAACAAAAAGGGCAGATCATATTTAAAAACAGAACTCTGACCCATAATCTGCAGCAACCAGCCTAGGAAACAAATCCACGATTTACAGTCACCAGCCCAGGAAGTCAGACTGTTACCTCTAAATCTGACTCGCAAGAAGTCAGACCACTATCTCTGGAAACCAGTCCGGGAAGCCAAACAGTAACACCTGGAACAGTCGACCCCAGACTGCCAAGACTTGATGAATAACAGACGGCTTTCCTAGTTTTTGTGTTTCCAAGTTAGGACTAGCCCGAGAAAGCCATGTGCACCCATACCCGTCACGCAGGAGACCTCTCTTCCAGGTATCCTGCCTCTGGCTTCCCCAGGACCTCGAGTCTCCAATCAGGCCACACCTGAAGTCTCCCTTTTCCCACTGCCCAGCTTTCCCCTCCTCTGCCAGGCTTTGACTCGCTGACTCCCTCACGGCATAACAAGCTCTGAACAAAAAAGGAGCCCCTGCTTGTCCTCACTGGGTTGATCTTCATTTATTTCCACACTGGTCACCATATATTTTCTCTGGGCTACACGAATTCTCTTGCATGTCCCATACCAGTCTGCTTTCTAGGCCACTTTGTGTGGCTTCGTGTCGGACTAGTCTTTGTTTTGTGTTTGGGCTGACATTTAAATGGCAGAGGATTCTCGGTCTCTCTGTCTAAAATTGCTCATAGTACAGAATTAAATCACTGTGACTTCATCCATTGATACGTGATATTTCTATGGCTTTGGCTATTTCTGTTCTAATTTGCTATTGCAGTGACCTGTCCATCAGTTCTCTCAAATGCCCACTTTTACCCAATGTCCACTTTGGTCGTTGGATAATGCCTTCATCTTTGCTACTGGAGAGAAGATTTTTAGGTATTTTTGGGAAAGAAAACAACCTTGGTTCTGAGCACTACAGATCTCTTCCACTGCTCAAAAACTAGAAAGTCTTGTGGCTACTTCCTCTGTCACATGACCGAAGTCTGTCTCTCTCATTCTTTCAGCTGTGGCCCACTCTGTCCACAGCTAGCTATCCAGTGTGAGCTCATGTGTCTTTAAATACCACAAGGTGAAAACGGAAATTAGCGTAAACCTATGCAGGTAGCATCTCAGTTAGACAGCGTCCATTTAGTCTAATTTATCATATTTATCAGGGAACCCAGTCTTCAGTCAGGCTTGAGCAGAGCTGGTTCTACCGCATGGACCAATTCGGGTCACTTGTGTGTCAGGAATTGTGTCAGAGAATAAGGAGATCGAGATGTGTGAGACGCCGGTTCCTAGGTGGAGGAGAGGCCACACACATAAAAAGTCATGACACAAGGTCTTACATTCTGAGTCTGGAATTAGCTACTCCTCTTACTGGTGCCAACAAGTGGGCTGGGTCCCATTCAGTCCTAGCATCTGTCACAATGTAGTGCAGTGCGATTGAAGACACATTTCTGTTTACCCCACTGAACTGTGATCCCTTGTGGATAGGGACTGACTCTTGTGTGAAAGGACAGACCAAGAGCGGGAAACCGTTTCTTATCTTGCTCCCAAACCTTGACACAATGATGAGAAAGTAGAAGCCATGTTTTGGAGAAGTGCACACTCTGGGTAAAGATTAACTTTGCCGACTTTGTCTTTTCAGAAACACAGACTCCTTACTTTTCAGAAACACAGACTCCTTAAGCATGACCAGTACTGGCCTATTGTAATTTGCCTTTTTTAGTAACCCAGACTTCTCAAGCATGACCAGTATTGACCCATTGTATACTCAGTGCGTGGTGACCAGGACTCCCCTCAGAGTCTCCAAGACCTTTGCAGGTGATCAACAAGGAAGTCACGGCAGTCACGCCTACCTGATTGCAACACCTCCAAGGGAAAGAATTTAAGCCAGGGCTCAGGGGGCTATGGGGCCATACTCATCTAGAGTGTAGACCTGCTTCCTGTCTGAGGGAAGTGAACCTTTCTTAAATAAATCTTTTCTTCTTTCACCTCTTTGTGTGTTGCAATTCTTTGCATTACTCAGATCTCTGATTGCCAGTGCGCACCTCTGGCATGCCGGCTCCTGCAGTGCTGCGCCTCCCCATCCATCCATCCTCTCCCTCTGTACCCTAACATTGTGCATCTGCTGTGTAGCCAACACATCAGCCAGTACTGATTCATAGTGGGCGGGTTGACAGCATGAGCTGTTTGGTCGAAGAGAAGCAAGTTCAAGTCCCAGCTCTTACATATTATTTATGCAAACTAGGACAAATCCTTTCTAAGGTCTTGTGTTTTTACCTGTAAAAAGAGGGCAGTAAGAGTGATAGCAATCCACTCTACCTCATAGATCATTTTCATGTCATTGGCATGTATTAAACACTCCAAATCTTCTGCTGCAATTATGAACTCAATTGCCTTGAAATCCCAGTGATGCAGATTATGCACATTTTAGAACTGAAAGGAAAAAGGGATTGCTAAGTCACATTCTGAAAGTGGGGTGTTATTCTAGGGTGGAAGCCAAGTGAATCCTTTTCCAATGTTATATGGCACAGCAATGATATATAGCACTTCTGAACAACATACAGTAAAATAAAACATCCAACTGATAACGAGGGCATGGAGAACAGGCATTCATCACTTAAAGAAGAATCAAAACATTAGGGAACTTCTGTTCCACATTGAGAACATCTGCAGTTACCTTCCACAGATGCAAAATTCTGATTTATTTACTGTGCTTCAGAATAAAAGTTTGGGTTGTGGGGTGAGTTGGATAAAGGTAATTGATGGTTTCTAAGGAAGAGAAGAGTGTAGAGTTAAATGCACTTCATGAGGGAGAAAGTGGGAGGGGCTCTCAGCTTAAATGCTCTTATTTTGCAGAACAATGCTGTGAATCTAAATTTCCCCAAATGAGGTGAATGCCTGCTGTGAGACTAGAATAAGATAACAAATGCGAACATACCGACACAATTAATAATATTTCTTGAACACTGAAGATAGTCTAATATTATTTTCCTTTTTATTCTTCTAGTGATAGAAATAGTAACATTGGCATCACTTCTCGGCCTTTTGGCTAAGATCGAGTGTAGAAATAGTACCATTTGGAAATTGTACCGTATAACAGAATATATACAAAATGAAAAATGCATGTATAAAAAATTAACATTATTTTGCGCGGGAACAGTGTGGCTGAGGCTGCTGGTTATCCTCCAAAGTCCATCATCCTTTTCTTCTATTGCAATAGAATCCCTCATATGGATGGGCTGCTGCTTGGAATAACTACACTTCCAGCCTCCTTTGAAGCCAGATCTGGCCATGACGATGGGCTGTGAGAGAAAGTAGAGTGTGTGACCTACCAGACGTTTCCTTGAAGGAATATATGCTTTCTTTCTCTCCTTCCTTCCTCTGGAATGTTGATGTGATGCATAGGACGATGTGGAGCATCACCTGGATCCCAAGGTACAGGCCTGACTTGGAGAGGGAGGATCCTGGTCCCTGAGGACTCTGGAGAGACCACATCGACACCGGAGGACCAGTACTCATTGGAGGGAGAACATGCTTCTGTCTTTCCTAAGCCACTGTTTTAGTCCCTTGCAGCAAAACCTGATCCTATCCCTCCTACCCTCCCTCCCTCCCTTTCTCTCTCTCTCCCTCCTTTCCTTCCTTCCATCTGTCTTTCAGCAAGGTCTTGCTCTATCACCCAGGCCAGAGTTCTAGCTACTCACTAGTGATCCTCCAACTTCGGCCCCCCAAGTAGCTGGAACTCCAAGCATTTGTCACCACACAGATGGCTGACTTTTTAATTTTTTTTAAAAGAGACAAGTTTTCTCTATGCTGCTCAGGATGGTCTTGAACTCCTGGGCTCAAGTGATTCTCCTGTCTTGGCTTCCCAAAGTGCTAGGATTAGAGGCATGACCCACCACAGCAGATCCCTCATTATTATTCCATCGTTGATACAGTCGTTGAAAGACAAGGCTTTAAAACGACCTGAGTATTTCAGGAGACAAAGGCAAGGCCTGAAAGGAACAGGATTTTCTTGCAAAAACTTATTTTTAAAAATACCATCACATCAAAATAAGGAAGAAAAACAGCCAAGTCTATTACTGAGTTCTCATACGAAGGCTGGCCAAGTCAAAGCTTTGCTTTAACATCATTCACCAATGAAAAAGATTCAGCTAATTTTCTCTGTACATGGGTTTCTGTGTGCTTCTGTAGCAGTTTGGCCATGGCAATCTGAAATTGCTAAGAAATTTGATAAGAGTAATGATAGAATAATGAGATTTTTTTTGGACTGAATTTTGGGATGACTTGTGTCAAAAAAATTATACCTATGGATTTGATGTTTGTACTAACACACATTTTAAAAAGTCAGGACTGTACCCACAGCATAATTGTATCATTTTAATTTTAATTTTTAAAGATGTGGGGCACAGTTCAGGATTAAGTATAGACGTTGTCATTGTACATGCATTTGCATCTTATTGAAGATAGCTTGGTAATTATTAATGATTTGATAACATTCAAAAGCAATTGGTGTAAAAACTGTTTACTGCCAGGCCCTCCACTGTCTCTGGACACAAACATCTCCTTCATGTTTATCTGCCGTTCACAGTGTGGGTGCTAGCTTATCCTCTGGGGAATAAACCCATCTTAATTGTAGTTCCAGATGTCATGAGGTGTTTGTTAACCCGGAGGCTAAGGTCAGTTGAAATCATTTGTTGCATGGTTTTCCTTTCCAAGGTATCTCTTGGCTCTCCACTAATAAAGAGATTCATTAGAAGTTATTCACACAACTGACGGACTTGTCTACTTCCCACGTCCTCTGCAAAGGCGTCTCCAGTCCGCCACACTGGAAGTAGTTTTGAATGGATGTCAACAGATAGAGTAGTTACCACTCAACTTGCCCTTCAGTTTAGTATTTTATACTTTTAAAGTACAAATTGATGACTTTAGTTTTCTTCATTGTAGCCAATTTAATGACTTGCATATAAGTAGGAGCTTAATAAATACTTGTTAATTTTTCATCCAGTGGCTAGATTGGCTGAGATTGAGAGTGGGCTTAGCTGTGGTCATACCTTAAGTATAAGGTGTCCTAAGTTTATGGTGAATGTTTTGAATATTGAGCAGTTGACATCCCAAATGCCACCTGCAAATCACTCTCCAACCCAGTAAGGCAAGTGGTACCTAACAGCTTGATCCTAAACTCCAGTGATTTAAAAAATGTTGACTGAAGAGGATTGAATTAATCATACTTCTGAGTTAATGGTAAATTAGCATCACTGTTCTATGCCAGGCAACTTTTGTTTATTTATTTATTTTTATCCCATTCCCTAGAAAGTCATTCTAATGTGTTTAATGTTTCTTTTTTGTATGTGTTTACAAAATATAATAATGACCATAAATCCTATATAGAACTTGCTATGTGCCAGGCTCTGTTCTAAGCTCTCTATGTGTAATCAGTCATTTGATTCTCATAACAATCTTATGAGTTAATTACTTTTATTATCCTCATTGAGTAGATAAAGGAACGGAGGCATAAGTAACTTGCCTAAGGTCATGAAGTTACAAGGAAGCAAGGAAGTTGGGATTTGAGCCCAGGTGGTTGAGCCCTAGGTCCATGCCTTGAATCACCAACCACACCACTCAAATGTGTACTGTGCTTTGTGGGTACGCATTTTTAATTTCTGTAAATGGTGTTGTATAAATAGCATTGTCCTAAATCGCACTTTGCTTCTTGCTTATTTTCACTCAGCCACTCCTTTCCTTCCTTCTTCCTTCCTTCCTCTCTGTTTCAAGTCAGGATCTCATTTTGTTGCCCAGGTTGGAGTGCAGTGGCATGATCATGGCTTATAGCAGCCTTGACCTTCTGGGCTCAGGCTATCCTTCCACTTCAGCCTCCCAAGTAGCTGGGACTACAGGTGTGTGCCACTATGGTAGCCTGATTTAAACAATTTTTTTCTGTAGAGATGAGGTCTCTCTATGTTGCCCAGGTTGGTCTTGACTTCCTGTGCTCAAGTTATCCCAAAGTGCTGGGATTATAGGCGTGAACCCCTATGCCCGGCCAGTACTTTGCCTTTAAGAAATGTCCATGTTGCTATGACCCACTTTTCTGATTACTGTCCCCAGGGTGGACATCTATCCCGTTTTTCCTCTCCATTCTCCCAGTCTGGATACTTCAATTCCCTGCCTCCACAAATAATGCTACAATGAACAACCTCCCTCGGGTTAAGGGAGAATCTCTTTGTGCTCTAAACCATGATTTTTCTTCATGAACTATTATAAATGTGTGACTTTCATGAAACAGGAAGCTGGTCAGTTTAGAGCCCTTTTCTGAAAAAGTGTCTTATGCTGTAGCAGTCATGACTTAGGTGCTCTTCTCTATGAAGGTCATCTCAAAGTGGAAATAAGCTATTCAATTATATGAAATCAGAATCCTTTTACTTACTAAAAAATCACTTTGCACATGTTTATTCATACCACTCATATGCTGGTAAGTATGGAAGGGTTGACACAGGATGGCTAAGACATCTTTGCTCCCAGAAAAGTAAGGTGATTGAGAATATGGTCTTGGGTCTGGGATGACATAGATAGAGACCAGGTCCATTGCTCATACTTGCATAAATAGAGACAAGTTTCTTAAATCCTCCAAGGCTCAATTTTCTCATGTTTAAAATGGGGTAAAATGTTTATTGTGAGGATTAAGTGAGATAGCTTGTGTAGAGAGCCTAACACAGAGCCTGGCATGACGTAAGCACTAATAAAGGGGAAAATCCTGCCCTTGGGAAGCTTCCTGCGAAGAGGAGGAGACAGATGCAGACCCAAACATTCACAACACGGTGTACACAATCCATGGCTGCGATATGGCGGACTGTGTGGGCGCATGGGAGAAAGGATCTTCAAGGGAACATTAATAGTTGCCATTTATTCCATGCCTACATTGTGCTAGGACCTGAAGCCTGTGTTTGTTTTAACAACATTGAGGAGGAGCTGATGTTTGATCTGCATCATCAAGAAGGAGCCGGCATTTTCTCAGTGAATGGAAAATGCAACCATTTTCCTTGTCACCTTGACTTTGGGGTCTTTTTAAATTCATTATCATTCCACATGTTTACCCAGAACTTCCTCTGGAAGCTGGAAGTGCAAAGACTAATAAATCAGGTTTCTGTCTTTTGGGGGTTTATAATCCCATCAGAAGGCCAGGTTTGGTGGTTCACCCTTGCAATCCCAGCACTTTTGGAGGCAGGGGTGAGAGGATTGCCTGAGCCCACAGGTTCGAGACCAGCCTGGGCAACTTGGCGAGGCCTCGTCTCTATAATAAATAAAAGAAAAAATTAGCCGGGTTTAGTGGTGTGCTCCTGTAGTGCCAGCTACCTGGAAGGCTGAGGAGGAAAGATCACCTGAATCCAGTAGGTTGAGCCTGCGCTGGCCATGAGCATGCCATCGCACTCCAGCCTGGGCAACAGAGTGAGACTCTGACTAAAAAAAAAAAAAAATCATTCATTATCATTCCACGTGTTTACCCAGAACTTTCTCTGGATGCTGGAAGCGCAGACTAATAAATAAAGTTTCTGCTCTTTAGGGGTTTATAATCCCATCAGAGATATTGGCTATGTATGCACGATCCCCGCTATAAACAGATAGATGATGATACAAGATTACATAAGGTACATGCCAGGGAAATGATATGGGCATCAGGTGGGTCCAGAGAAGAAGAGAGAAATCACTGAGGGGGTCAGTGGTCATGGGCAGCACAGAGAAGCAGATAGACTGCAACCAGGCATTGAAACAAAGAGGGGTGGGGTCAGACTCTTGCAGTAGGCACAGAAATGCAATGTCTAAGGCAAGGGTTGCACACAAAAGGAAACACACAGACATCAGTTTATGGAAAGTCCGATTTTGTTCTTAAAACAGACAGTGTATAAGCTCGTGCATCAGTTCTGATGCGCATGCAGCTTTTGTCTTTAAGTTCAGCATGATCACTTTTCCCTGCAGAGTTGGCATAGATTGCTACTTCTTGGGATGACAGAGCCTCTTCCAGGCTTCACCCTTCTACAGTGGGCTTATGTTTGGAGTGTGCTTAACTAAAATAACTTGGCTTTAATCACCAGAGTCAAACTGGCCAGGCAAGATGTTGATACTACCAGATACACAAGGCAGCTGAGGGTTGGGGAAAGGGCAAGGAGGGTTCCCCTTCACCTCCTGGTCTGCACTTTGGCCTCACTAAGCTCTGCCTCAGTTTGCTGAGGACAAGCCCGTGAGCTCGAGGATGGAGGACGGAGCACACGTACATTTCCGATGCCCCTAGCGATGCCGATATCAAGTCATGTCAGACTTTGAGTAGCAAGGCTGAGGTACTGTTGCTGTCCTGTTTGAGGAGGAGGGACAGTGGGCAAATGTCCCTCACAAGGAGACACAATCTCTGTCTGTCTCACGGGCCAGACAGTGGAATGAGGAATGATCAGAGGGGTGGGAAAATTTCACAGGGTGGGTTTTCTTAAGTTTAACTTATTGGAGATGTGAAATCTGTGTAAAAATTGACAGATGGGAACTCACATGAGTGCGTCTGGTTTGTTGGGGGAAGAGGCATTGAGGGGAAAATAGAGACATTTGGAAGGGACAGGAGGGTAGAAGCTAGGGTGAGTAGAATAAACAGGGCTCAAACTCTAGGGCGACTGTTGGGTGTCTTTGCATAAGCTTGGTAGGGGAATTTCCATCGGAGAGAAGCATTTTAGAGAGGCTAAGTATGGCAATTATATGCAGGTTAGTTTGGAGGGGGCTCAAGACTATAGTCTGGGGGCCCAGTTGGAGGTGGTGACAAAATTCTGCAAAAGGCAGTGAAGGCTTAGAAATGATATTAAAAATGAAGATGGATGAACTAAACAGATAGATGTCATGAAAAATCAGGATGTAAGGATGCCTTGAATTCTGAGCCTGAGAGGACTTGGTAACAATGACATCAACATCACACCGGCAACTCCAGCAGAGAAGGTTTGTTGTTCTCTCTTTCTCTAAAGTCTATGTAATTGGCATCTTTCATTGAGGTGGAGAGGAGACACCTCTGATTCTCCTCTGAGTTAAAAATCAATTGAGAAAAAAATGCAAAACTTAGATGAAGGCAAAATATTGGATTTTTTGCTGGTAGCAGTGGAGGGCATAGCTTTGGATCATTCCCAAACAGGTTTTCTCTTATTTTTCCCCAAGTGTAGCTGTTGGGACAACCCACTACGGGCAGATTCTAGGTCAGTGACTGCTCTGGCCAGCTGTGGGGTCTCGCGTGGTATGGACAAAGAGACTACACTTGAAGAAGGTTCATGATGCAACTGCCCTTCCTCCAGGGGTAACTGTGGACATTACCCACCCATCCAATCAAATATCTGGATCCTCCTGTCTGGAAAGGAGTACACAGGGGTTGGGAGAAGTCAGAATTTACTCCGTAAGAAGGTGCAGTAACATGCAGAAATGCAAGGAGAAAGAAACTGACTTCCCTTAATATTGCTGGACATGAATAAAGATATAGATAGAATGTCAGGAATGAAAGCTGTGGACAGACTGCCCCACAGAAGTTATACGATGATCTGATTTTGCCCATTTGAAGGGCAAAAATTACATTGCTCACTAAGAGTCTCAGGAGAAAACACAAAGTATTGGTGACCGATATTGAAGAAGTGAGGGTCTCCTGGTTAACCACTGTGTGACCAATAAACAGGGCCCACAAGGATGAAGCAGACACACACACACACACACACACACACACACACACACACCCTTAGAAGGATGTTCTCGGTCAGTTCTTTATAAAGTCAAGACGAGTGCGAATGTTTGCCTGATGAACCCCTGGCATGTGTGTCATTCAGTGCGTGTGGAGCCTTCTAGACCAAGTGCTTTTGCTAGAAATGGTGGCTCTCACACACGAGATGCACACTCCCGTTGATGTCGTTAGCAAGCAGAACAGCAGCACCCAGAGAAATGGTTGGAAGCTCACAGCAGAGAAACGATACCCAGGGGAACCACATGATGCCAGATAAGTGTGACGTGATTGACTGTTTTCATCGCTACCTCCACGGCGGTCTTGGAGTCCGTTTGTAAGGACTGCCTTGTCCCTGGAGGGTGGTGGAGGGACAATCAGACAATCTTGCTGTAGCTTTCACCGTCCTCAAAGACGCATCTTCTCCAGGAAAAAGGCCCTGGGTCACATCGTTTGTCCTGAAGAAACTCCTGATAAATTTTGCTTTAAAAAAGCCTCTTTTCTTTGATTAGCAGTAATAAAAGTTTTTCCTTCGAAATATATGTCCTTATGCATTAAAAGCCTGAGATGAAAACTTCATTGTCATTTGTGAAGAATAGAGTCTTTTTGTGTCTTGCTATCTGTTGAACTGGATGTTAGAAGTCTTTCTGCGGGCTCTGATAGCAGCTAGACTATTCTGTCTCTTGCGAAAAACATGTTTGAAGGTACAATTGCGGGGTGTGGGTTGGGGTGACCAGTATATTCTGCCGGACTGGCCTGGTAGTCAATGGGTTCTGTGTCTGCAGGACCCTTCTCCTCCCTTATCCTGCTTCAGTGGAAATGGGCCTGACCTCAGAGATGAGTTCTTTCTGTAATGGAGTCTAGAAACTGCTTTCCTTGTTATCTGGTCTGGATTTAGAAACAACTCTCTTATGTTGTTCAACTTTCTAACCTAAAAATTATGGTTGGGGCCCAAAAAACGACATAGTTTGGGACAGTCTCCAAACCCTTTGAAGTGAATAAGGATAACTTTCTGATGATGACAAACCGCATCATATTTGAATTGAGGGAAAGCTTTCAAATGGCAATAAATATTGTTTTATAAAACAAAAACGAAGTAGTTGAAAGAAAATGATCCTGATTCAAAAACTTATTTGATTTTAAAATTATAATCCCGAAGACAGAATGGGGGAGCTCTTGTTTAATGGGCACAGAGTTTTAGTTTTGCAAGACGCAAAGAGTTCTGGACATGGATGGTGGTGATTGTTGCACGATAATGTGAATGTACTCAAGGCTGCTTACTGTACACTTAAAAATGGCTAAGATGGCACATGTGGTGTTATGGCTATCTCACCAAAGTTGAAAAAGTACATTGAAAATTATAATTCCTATATGAATGCTAGTGATAGAGCAAATGCAGTTTTTGCGTGTGTGCTGTGTTAAAAATTTTCTCCCTAAATGTCTGTTTCTTTTATCTTCCAGTAACACTTTGGTCAGACTTCCTAAAACTGACTTGTGAATGTTGCTGTGTGGATAAGATTCTGCACATAAGCTTGTGCAATTGCTAATGTGATCTTTTGTTTTAACCTGATGTAAATGATGATGCTGTAACCAAATCTTTAGAGATTTAATTATGCAGGAAAATAGTCTTAACCCCTCTCATTCTAAGCCAGCTGGTTTGCCACTTGTTTATCTTTAAAAATAGAACCTTTGGTTTCTCTTATCTTTCTTTTGGTACGTTACTCAGTTATATGGTACGATACCCTTTCCTTTTTATGAAACATTTTAGCCTGATACCTTGTGTCAACTTTTCAAAGAGAATGTCTTTTAGCCAATTCAGAGGACATTGGCATTAGGGGAAAGTACAATGGATGGGGAGCCAGGAGAACCAAATTTGATTTCTTGCTTTGCAAATTACTAGCTTATTCCTTAGAGTCCCAGTTTCTTCTGTAAAGTGGAGGCAATAACTACCTTACCTAATGGGTCTGTTGACAAGGTTAGAAGAGATAATAATAAGAGCTACTATGCATTGAGTGCTTACTCTAAGTTAAGCACTGTTCTAGGTAATTGACGGGTATCAACTAATTTAACCCTCCCAATAACATGGTGGAGCTATTATTTCCATTTTACGGATGAGGAAACCGAAGCACAGAGAGGAACAGAAACGGGCCAAAGTCACACAGCTGGCCGATGGTAGAGCTTCTGTCTGAACCCAGGCAGTCTGATTGCTGAGGCTGTTCTTCGTCACAATAATATCCTGCCTCTGTACAGATGTGAAAATGCAATGCAAACTGCTTTAAAGCATTATATAAAATGGAGTAAGACAAGTCGACTTTTTCTTTTTACTTTCTTTTTTTTTTAATGATAAAAAGTTTTATTTTAATGCATCACATTCCAATTGGGCTGAAGATCTGTGGAGGTGGCTATCAGATTTTAAAAAAAATTTATTTGTTATAAAGATGTGGTGTACAATTCAGGGTTAGGTGTACAAACGTTGATCATGCAGGTATCCTTGTGGATGAGGTATGCCCCTCCCTCCCCTAGCAGTTTTCTTCAACTGCCAGTCCCGCCCTAGATTTACTTTCTATAAAGAATAATACAAATGTTAGTTCTGTGTCATCAGATTACTTCAGCATCACCCCCTTCAGTATAGAGGACCTCGTTTACCAAGGATGTAAACAATGAGGACCATCTCTTTTATAGCATTAATCCCTCTTGCTGTTTAAATCACTATCTGTGCAATTATATGTTTAATATTTGCGCTTTTATACTGTAAACTCCACGAGGCCAGTGACAATGGATAGTCTGTTATCCATAATGTTTCCAACAAGGATCACAACGAGCAGAACACAAGTGCGAGATCTACCATTTATTAAGAACTTATCACGTTTCTGGCATCAAGTGCTTTACCTACATCAACTCATTGAATATTCACAATAACCCCATAGGGAGGGTACTGTGATTACCGTCTCCATTTTACAGATGAAGAAACTAAGACTCAGAGCATTTAATTAACGTGTCTAAGGTCATGTTGTATAAAGGGTGAAGTCTGGATTCAACCCAGACTGACTCCAGAGTCTTCACCCTGCTTCAGTTCCTGACGGATGAAAACGGGAAAACCTCAACCCTTTCTAATATGGAGCCGGAACTAGAAATGAAACACTGCTGTAACCCCGTCTCTCCCCCAGATAAGTGATCTTTGGCTTTCTGGGCAGGTGCTGAGTGCTAGACCACAGGAAGAAGAGATTGCAGGCTGAGCAGTTGGTGACCGTTCCTGATGATGCGGTGAAACATTCGTAGATGATGCCTGCAACATCCTTGGACCTGAGACCGTGCGTCTCCTGAACCTGTACCTCTAGGAGAAGTGGGTAAAAAAGATGAGAATAACGCATGGGTTGGCCTCTTCTTGACATTTTTAGCAAATTTCTGTGAGAAGGAAATCTGGCCAGTTTGTAAGCAAAAACAAAAGATAATTGAGTTCTGCTTCTTCTGTTCAAGGCCTCCAGCCTACCTTGGCTGAGGATCTGATAACGTGAGGGTTTTGGGAACTGAAAAAGCCTGCTGCTTTTGCTTTACGCAGATCAAGAGGAAAGATGCCGTCCCAGCTCTTTTTAGGAGCTTTCCATTTCTTTCCTTGTGCTCTTGGACAAGTCCTGTGTGGAGGGTTCCGATACATTTAGTGGTGAGGTTTGGAAAATTGTGATTGTAGCTCCTACATGCCAGATACTGGCAGAAGTGCTTTACCTACTTTATCTCATTTATTCTTTCATGATTACCTCTGGGGAGGAGTTCGGATATTTTTATTTATTTATTTAAATTGCAATATTTAATTAACAAATGATAATTGTATGTATTCATTGGGTACGTTGTGGTGCTTCCATACATACAATGCATAGTGATCAGCTCAGGGTAATTAGCATAGCCATCATCTCAAACATTTATTATTTAAAAAATAGTTTAATAGGAAACTTACAGGAACAGCACAGAAGATAGACAATATTAAAAACACGTACTTGCAAGTAGGACAACTCAGTTAGAAAAGCATAGTGAATGGATGAAATCTACTGTAGGATAAAAATGCTACAAACACCATTTAGTAGCCATCAATAAGAAATTTACTTGTTTAAAAAAAAAATCCGAATGCTGTCATTGTCCAGAAAAATCTAACAGGTTTATTTATAATGGCTATAAAGTTGAACCGCTGAAACTTGTTCACTGAAGCATTTTGGTTTGCATCAAGGCCTTACATTCCCACTTTAAAATCCACACACAAATGAAAATGCAAAAACTCCACACACAAATGAAAATGGAAAAACTGCCAATACTTGATTTTTGTCCCCTATTTTTCCACTTGCAATCATATACTTGGGTACCTTTTGACCCCATGGGGGAAAAAAGAAAAAAATCTAACGTTCAGAACTACCAATAACAGAAAGAAGAGAATTTTTTTTTTTTGAGAATGGAATGTTTCCCATCATAGTGGATTTAAGCACACTCTCCACCTATGCGGCGTGCCAGCTGGATGTCTTTTGGCATAATTGTTACACGCTTGGCATGTTGGTGTCTTCGAAAAGGCCAACCAGATAGACCTCACTTACCTCCTGCAAAGCACCAATAGCTGCGCTCTGGAAGCCCAGATCTGTTTTGCAGTCCTGAGCCATCTGTCGCACCAGACAGGGGAAAGGAAGTTTGCGAATCAGAAGTTCAGTTGCACGTGGATTTTGTAGCCAGTGGCTTCCTGGGTCCTTTACCATCGGTGGATTTGCGACAGTCTGCTTTGTGCAAGCCGAGGTCTAGAGACCTCCCTACTCACCCCCTTCTCCTTTGGCTGGAGCAACAGTGGCTGCGAACACACTCATCCCTTTATGTTGATTGTTCCATGTCCCAGTTCTAGGTATTTGAAACTCTGTGTTATTGTCAACTACAATCATTGAGGTGAGTATTCTCTCTCCTCACTTTAGAGGATGAGGCAGAGGCTTGGAGGGCGAAGAACTAGCCCTGGAATAGGCTGCTGCAGGTTGCTAGAGCTAGGATTTGAACCTGGGTCTGACTGGTTCCCAAATCAAAGCATTTCCCCTCTGCTGGACTTGAGCTGTCCTTCCCAGGGTGACAGTGGAGGATGGAGACATGTTGCCAGGCAAAGCAACGCCCCTTGGTGTTCCTGGCCCAAGAGGCTGTCTTCCTGGGAGGGATCAAGCTGCTCCCACCCCTGCTCACAGTGCTGAAGCCCTGCTGTGCTCAGAGTGTCCTAGGCGCATGCTGTGCTGTTCTGAGCAAGTGCCAAGCCCTCATGCTGAACACAGCAAGACTCCCATGCTGGGATTTGCCAGGAGAGCCGAATAGTATTTTTTTCCTCGGGGTGGGGGGCAATCTTTTTGACACCTACGAGAGAAGCATTCTGTTTTTATCCATAATTAAGGCATTTATTTTCCATTTTGAGGAACACTGCAGAAGAAAAATGCAGCAGGAATAGTGCAGGCCCTGTTGGGACAGGTGAAAGGTAACCAGGAAAATCAGCCTTCTCTTCCACCTATCAGGTCATAAAGGTGCATCCATAATTATTTCCAGGACAAATCCACACCTATTTGCCAATAACAGCATTATTCACTCAACTATGCGTCAGGGTCTGTTCTGAATGAGTGTCTTGGATTATCTCATTCTATTTTCACAGCACCATGCAACTGGTGCTACTGCCTGTACCTCCCCCCCCCATTTATAGACACAGGGGCGGAGGCCCAGAGGGCTTAGGTGACTTCCACAAAGTAACACAGCTGATAACTGCTATAGTCAGAATACACACCTAGGCAGAATGGCTCCAGGACTTGAACTCTTAGCCATAAGCTGTGAGTTTTTTGTGCCTTTCATCATATGACAGAATTCCTCAGCTCTCAGTCACCAGCAGACAATCCTTGGGCATCCATTGCTCTCAGAGATTTTTATGCAACTTTCTATTTAACCTCACAACAACACTAGTAGATTGCTAGCATTATCTCCCATTTTGGAGATGAAGAAACTGAGATTCAGAGAAGCAAAAGGTGTTGTCTAAATGCCAGAGCACACACCTTTTAGACTTCCGGTTTGCTTTTAAAGCACAGAATCTACTTCAGTTCTTCTTTGCGTAGACCTATGCCTGAAAAAGGTTTTAGGATAATAGTAATAGCTGAAATAATGTAAAATTTAAAATACATGTATTGATTCATTTAGAAGCAAGAAATCTTGATTTTAGCTTGCTAAAGAAATTTGATACCTATAGGGTATGGGGTATAACTGAAAGCTGGTGCATTTTGAAATAAAGGTTGAGAAGTGTTTCTTAACTTCATTTAACTGAAATTAATACTTCATTGTTATGATCTTTACTATAAAAAAGAAATCTGCTGCGTAAGAATATTTACATTGATGACTTTACTTCTCTGGAAACCTCTTGATGTAGGTAATTAACAGAACCATAAACATCCCCGCAGATGGCATCTGTAGAAACAAGGTGGATTAAGAGCTGTCATTTGAGCCAAACCATTTGAAACTCATTTCAAAACATTTAACCAAAGAATGATAAGGGAAATATGTGTGGTTGCTGGTTGCAGGATCATGTAGCTAATAGCCATGTATTTCTAAATTAAAACTTCCACTTAGAAATGTTGAATGTGTGTGTGTGTGTGTGTGTGTGTGTGTGTGTTCTCACATATATGTGCACACACGTGTGCCTGAGCAACTCTCTGGTTATATGACAAGTTGCGTAATTATCTGGAAGCAAGATCTCAATTGCTTTAAAAGAAGGCAGCCAAAATAGTAGGAGCCAACTATGATAAACCCGCAGGTAACATATTGCTAAACAGATAGAAATTGGAAGCATTTCCCTTGAAAATTGGATCAGGGTTGTCCACTCTCACCCCTCCTGTTCAACAGAGGGTTGGAAGTCCTAGCTAGAGTAATCAGACAAGAGAAGGAAATCAGGGGTATCCAAATAGGAAAAGAAGAAGACAACTTATACCTCCTTGCTGACGATATGATTCTATACCTCAAAAATCCAAGATAATCTGTCAAAAATCTCCTTGCACTGATAAAGTACTTTAGCAAAGTCTCAGGGTTCAAAATAAATGTGTAAAAGATAGTTGCATTCTTATACACCAACAACAAACAGTCAGAGAACCAAATAAAAAGTATAATCTCATTCACAATAGCCACAAAAAAGAAAAGAAAAGAAATACTTTGGCATCATCCTAACCAGAGAAGTGAAAGACCTTTACAAAGAAAACTGCAAAACACTACTCAAAGAAGTCAAAGATGACACAAACAAATGGACAAATGCGCCATGCTCATGGATTGGCAGAATCAACATTGTTAAGTGGTCCATCCTATCAAAGACAGTCTACAGATTCAATGCAACACCTATTAAATTATCAACATCATTCTTCTCAGACCTAGAAATGAAAATACAGAAATTCATATGGAGACATAAACGACCATGGATAGCCAAAACAATCCTTAGCAAAAGAAAGGAAGTGGGAGGTATTATACTTCCAGACTTTAAACTTTTTTATAAAGCTACAGTAATCAAAAACAACCTGGTATTGGTACACTACCAGGCATATAGACATACAGAAGAGGCAAACAGACCAATGGAACAGGATAGAGATTCTGGAAGCAAAACTTCAACTCAACCAACTCATCTTCAACAAAGCCTTCAACAACCACTACTGGGGAGAGGAGAACCTATTCAGTAAAGGGTGCTGGCTGATAACATGCAGAAGGATGAAACAAGACCCCTACCTATCACCATACACAAAAATCAACTGCAAATGGTTCAAAGACCGAAACATAAAACTTCAAATGTTAAGAATCTTAGAAAACTCAGGAGACGCCCTTACAGAAATCGGAATAGGCAACCAATTCCTGATCAAAGCCCCACAGCCCATGCCATAAGAGATAAGATTGACAAGTGGGACCTCATCAAACTGACAAGCTTCTGCAAAGCAAAAGAAACCATCAGGAGAGTGGGGAGACAGCCCACGGGAGGGGGAAAACTATTTGTCAACTGCGTATCTGACAAAGGCCTAACATCCAGGATCTACAAGGAACTCAAACATGCTGAAAGGAAAAAAAACCAAACAGCTCCATTAAAAAGTGGGCAAAAGACATGAATAGGCATTTCTCTAAAGGAGATACATGGGCAGCCAACAGACACATGCAAAAGGGCTCAGCCTCACTCATCATCAGAGAAATGCAAATCTAAACCACACTGAGATGCCACCTATCTCCAGTAAGAATGGCCATCATTAATAAGACAGACAACAACAGATGCTGAAGAGGATGTGGAGAAAAGGGAATGCTTCTATACTGTTGGTGGGAATGCAAACTAATTTAACCTCTATGGAAAACAGTGTGGCAATTCTTAAAAGAATTAGAAATTGACTTCATACTACCCAGCAATCCCCCTCTGGGAATAGATCCGGAAGAACTTAAATCACTCTACAAAAAAGATACCTGCACACGCGTATTTATTGCAGCACTATTTACAATAGCAAAACATGGAACCAATCATGCTGCCCATTGATACAGGACTGAATTTTAAATGGAATATTACACAGCCTTAAAGAAGAACAAAATTATGGACTTCGCAGCAACTTGCATGGATTTAGAGTCTATCATACTCAGAGACTTATCAAAGAAACAAAGACCTGAGCACCACATGATCTCATTCATAAGCAGACCTGGAACATTCACCATAAATACTATAAGAAACAGATTGACAGTAGCCAGAAACTGCCAGGGGAGGTGAGGCACATAGCATCAATAAGGGTACCTGATCTCAAACCAGGCAAAGTGGGGACCAAAGGGTGGCCCAAACTTTACCTGTACGATGACCACTTATCATCCTGAGTTGTACCTCAAATCTTTAAAAAAAATTTTTTTTTAAAAAGAAGGCAGCCTGACCTCAGGTCCTAGGATCACCACGCATGAGGGACTTCTGTGCTGTGAAGAATACTTACAGACTTCTGACCTTGGGCATATCTTTTAACCTCTCTGGGCCTTAGTTTCTTAGTTTGTAGAATGGATGCCTGCAAACTTGTGATGGAGCTAGCCTAGTAAACAGATAAAGTATGACAGTACTTTTAGTTGTGTTCCCAGAACACCCACCAAAATGACCCAAATAAAATAGACAACACCCAGTGTTTTTGAGATTGTAGTACAATGGTCCCTTAGTGTGATTGGGCTGCTGCAACAAAGTGGTATAGAGTGGGTGGCTTGTGAACAACAGAAATGTATGTTTATATCACAGTTCTGGAGACTGGAAGTCTAAAAGCAAGGGGCCAGCAAATTCAATGTCCGGTGAAGGTGTGCTTCCTGGTTGATAGAAGGCTACCTTCTTTCTATGTCCTCATGGCAGAAGGGGTAAAGGTAGCTTTCTGGGGTCTTTTTTAAAATAAGGGCTCTGTCATCACACTGGGCATTAGGTTTCAACATGTTATATTTGAGGAAATATAAACATTCAGTCCATAGCAAAAGGAAATTCTGGTAGGCACACACATTGATGCAGCCACTTTGAAAAGCTGATTGTCACTGCCTACTTCAGCCAAATGAACTCATACCTTAGGACCATGTACCTCCACTATCATGTGTCCATTCTAAAGACATGCAGGAGAATGTTCATAGCAATACGTAGCTCCCAGTGGAAACAAGACAGATATCCATCTAGCATACGTTATAAAAACATAGCATGGCATACACACACTGTGGAACACTGTACAGCAAATGAACTCCATCATCTTGTATGAATCTTACAAAAATAATTTTGATCCAAAGAAGCCAGGTGCAAAAAAAAAAATATGTGCTAAAGAGTTCATTTGAAGAAAATTTAATAAAAGTCAAAACTAATCTCTGTGTCAGAAGTCAGGATAATAGTGACCATTAGTAGATAGACTGGTGCTGGGACAGGAGGGTTTTCCCTGGAAGGGGAATGAGAGGTTTCTAGGATCCTGGTAGTATTTTGCTTCTGGACTTAGTTCTGGTTCTGCAGATGTGTTTACTGTGTGAGAATTCCTTGAGATGTACCTTCATGAGGTTCACACAATTGTGTGCTTGGAATACTTTAATATGTAAAGAAAAAGGAGCATTCAGAATAATAAATGATTGCCAGAGAGGAACATTTAATTCAGAACTTAGATAACCAAGGAAAGCTTCCTGCAGAAAGTGGTTCTTAATCTTCATCATTTATCCTTCTTTTTTCTTTTTCCTTTACCATATATCCTTTATCCTTTACTACACATACTCCGAAATCTGTTTCAGGGCTGCATTTTTCCATTGATCTGGATTTCATTTTTTGTTTTGTATGCATCCGTTTTAAAACCTGTGACATTAGGTTAAGCATGTATCTATAAATCACCCCTCATTTAAACATTTTTCTTAGTTTTATTGGCTTATTTATTCATATGAACTTTAGAACCATCCTGTCAAGGTATATAACACAAATCCCCTGCTCCCCAAATTGAAGTTTTGATTAGGAATTATGTAACTAGTAGAAATGAAATTATCTGGGTGAGAAATGGATACCGTCACAATACTTAGCTTTATCAACCAGAAACAGGGTTGGCATCTCCACTTCTCACTTCATTTCACTTGCTTTCTCTTTTCTACAGAATGTTCTTGATAAATGCTACTTCATTCCCTGGGCCTGTCTCAGACTGACCAGTTCCCTCTGATCACTGCAAAACCACAATATCAAGGTAGAAGATTAAACTTGATGTAAGCACCAAGATCATCGAGAGAAATGGAAAGAATCAAGACTGGGGAGAGAATTTCTCTTAGGGGAAGAATGGTTGGTCTAAGAAGTCTGTCCCCGAGAGAACGGCGGGGTGTACTATCCTTCCACAGATTTCCAGATGTACAAGGTAGAATAGTGCAGAACGGAGGAAGAGTGACTTCCTCACTGAACCTGCACCATCTGCCTGCTTGCCTCTCTTTGTGTCTCTAGATTTATTCAGTCATTTTTGCTCTAAGAGCCGAAGATAGAAAATGGTGCGGGCTGAGTTTCAACATATCTTAGTATCAACATTTGGTCATCGGGATTCTCCTCAATGAATTTAATCCATGAGACCATGTGGATTTTCAACAGGAAAATCCATTATGAGAATCAAAACAGAGACACAGATGGATGCAGGGTAGTAGGGGCAGTGATTAATCAGTACCCCAAGTCTAGTGGCCAGTTCCAATCTTAAAAATCATAGCCCTTCCTGTGTGAGAAACATTGCACGATGGACAAAGCAATTCCTTAGCCATGATCTCATTCCACAGCTCTCATTCCTAACAACCTAATTCCTGGCCAACAACACTGTGAGGCAGAGAGAAAGTCAGGACAGGGCTTAATGCGCTATTCTGCCAACAGGAAAACAAGCTCAGAGACATTGGACAACTTGTTGAGGTTCCGTGGGTTGTAAGCAGCAAAACAGGGGTCAGAGCCGGGGTCTGTCTGAGTCCAAAGCCCATGACCTGCCCTCTGCATTGCATGGCTCATCTGGGCCAAGTGTCTCAGTCTAGGAATCCAGATCATGTCCTGCTCTGGGGAACAACAGGACTTGAAAGTAATCATTCTTGTTTGTGTTAGTACCAAAGGCAGCGATAAAAACCATTTGATATATAGTCATTTTAGTTCCAAGTCTGAAATTAAAACTGCAAAGTAATTTCCTCTCCCAGTTTTAGGGGCAGCTTCTTGCTGTGACTAATATTAGTGGGCTTTCAATATTATCACTGAAGAAGGGCGTCTTGCAAATCAAGCAGTGACTTACTCATTGTAAATGAGTGAGAGACTAAACAATGCTGTGATGTGTCATAGCTGTCGGGGGCTCGGGAAATCTAGACATTCAGAACGAGTTGTTTTCCCTGTAGGCTGAGCTCATCTTCCCCAGGTGATATGGTCATATCAGGTACCGGAGGTTTGTAGCCTGCAGGGAGAGGAAGCTGCTGGCTTGCTGTGCATCATACCCTATCGCCTTAGCCTCAGCAGGGGGGATCAGGAAACTACAGCCCCTGTGCCAAATATGGCCCACCATTTGTGTTTGTAAAGGTTTATTAGAACACAGCCACACTCATTTGTTTGTTATTGTCTACGGCTTTTTCTCCCTGCAGTGGCAGGGCTGATAGTTACTGCAGAGACGATATGACCGGCAAAGCTACGAATACTGATTTCTTGGCTCTTTAAAGCAAAAGTTTGGCAATCCCTGCTCAAGACTTGGAGCAAATGTTGTCATGAAAATGCCTACTTTAAAAACAGAACAGGTAATATGCATATCACATTTTGAAAAGAATTGGAGCACAGCAGATGATCATAAAACGTGCATCATAGAACAAGTCAGGCAGGTTAAAACCTTGGTACACATCCAGGAGTTTTGGTTTCTCCAGGTTTGTTTTTTCCTTGTGGGAGGTTCTGTTCCCGGCAGGGCTCTCTCTAAGGATCTGTCTGGGCTTCAAGCTGCTCGGTATGATTTCTCTCAATATGTTTGGGAACAATCTCTCCTGCACTCTGAAAAGGGTTATTAGTAGTTTACCTTAATTACCAGAGTCATCTGCCAAGAAAGAAAATGAGTATTTGCTAGTTACAGCTTTTACGCATATGGAAGTTTCCAGAGTCATTAAAATCCTCTCCCTTTCCTTTCTTCCTCCGCTCAAGTGAGTGACAGGATGAGATTTGAATTTTGTAATTGATTTATAAAGCTGGTCTTGGGATGAGACCAACACCCTTTCAAATGGGAAACTGGTCTCAGAGGTGGACAGCCCTGTCCAAAAGCTGCCACATGGGGTTCTTGACATAGGTGGTAGCCACATCCTGTTTGTTTTTTCTGCTTTGCGGAAATGTGCTCATCATCCAAAAAAGCCTCCAGCTGAATACATCCAAACATTTATTGCAATGAAGAAAGAGCTGATAACTGAATACAGGGAAGGGAACAGTGGTCTGAGGGCTCATACGGGGCCTTTGGAATTTAAATTTGAGCTCTGACATGAATGCCCAGTCTAGGCAGGATAATGATCTCTCTCTACTTGAAGGGCAATTTGGCTGCCAGCATTTCCTTCTCAAACTTCACGGTCCCTTTTCTATTCGACTTTTTAATTTCTTGCTGTAAGTAGATCATGACTTTTTTTCATAATTCACTTGAATAGAGTTTAAATTTTTGACTTTGCTTGTGTCTCATAGATACTTAATTGCTTCGATTGCTGTCTTTCCCAAGTTCAACGAGTCCACTCAAGGTAAGTGTGGAAACTCACATGAGAAAGTAGAACCAGAGGCAAGCTACCCCTGCCCACCCCACCCCTCATGTCTTGTAGAGTTCATCTCAAAACCCTTCATAAATCGGAGGTGTTTGCTAAGAGTGTTTGTGGGAAGATGGGTGAGCAGTGCATGCTTTCCTGTCACCCAACTTGCTGCTTTTCAAGTAACGCGTCGCTGTTGGATCGATGGAGAACACGCTGCCTCTGTCCTCATGGCGCTCAGGCTCAGAAATTTGCTAGAAACTTGGAATCAAAGAGATATTAGAAAATGTGGCAGGTGAAATACTTTGACGATGCAAGTGTCAAATGACCAGAACACAGTGTGAGTCCCGAACCCTACCTCCGAAAACTTCACTGGAAGAAGAAATTTAAGATTAAAAAAAGCGAACCCCAGACCCATGGATGAGCAAAGCCGCTAAGTGAGCTGACAGCTGAAGTCACTTTAAAAAAGGAAAGGCGGATCCCAGTGTTCACATACAAAAAGTCACTCCATCGGCAGTTGGAGAATGAGAGAAGAGGTAGAGAAGCAACCAGAGAACCAAATTCTGCACACACTAGCAAGTGATAAAATACCCACAGAGTGTGAGTAGAGAGAGGAGTTACTTGATGAACATCCCGTCTAGGTAGGTGGGAAACATGATCATGTTTCCTTAGACACATGGACCCAGGTCAAGAGAGCCTGCAGAGGAATAACAAATGACTGGAAGGAGATTCAGCAAGAACTATTTGGAATCTGTAGCGCCGACTGAGTCTTCTAAGGCTTAGAAAAATGCCCTCTTCAGACCAGGTCTAATTTACTATGCCTGGAATAGTTCTGGGATCTGCCCTTGGTGTGACTAGGCTCAGACAGCCTTGTCACCAACTCTGGGGAACAATCATTAGAGTCTCAAACATCACTGCTGTCCCCAGGACCCCAACTCGTTCTTTTGTTCCTGTATTTCCCATTCTTCCAGCACCGTGCCCAGCATATGTTTGAAATGTGTGTTTTGAATGAATGACCAAACTCTTTGGGAGGAAACAACAGGCAGTAAGCACAGTGGTTAAGAGCGCTAGATAGAGGTAGATTTGAATTCTGGTTGTATCACCTACCAGTGGTGTGATCTTTACCAAGTTAATTTTACTCCCTGAGTTTTGGTTTTCCAATCTGTAGAATGATACCAATCTCATCATGTCCTGAGGATTAAACAGTGTTTTCAACATGCTTTATCTAGTGTCTGGGGCATAAAAACATTCAATATAGCAGTAGATGTTGTGAGATAATAAGGCATTTACACGTCCCAGTGCATTTGCAATTTAACTGAGAAACTTTGAGGAAGATAGCCCTGCTATTGGAGCTGGAGGCAGTAAGATAAGAGGAAGGGGCAATGGGTTGAAAGAGAGTTGGGTGTGGAGCTCAATTTGGGTCAGGGCAAGAAGTTAGAGGCCGAGATGAGATGAGTCTGAAGACTTGCCCTGCGGCACTGAAGGGGTCTGAGCTTAGACAAGCCACACAGAGAGTCAAGGAGGATGATTCTGACCTAGTCCCTTCCTTAAGCCAACTACTGGGCCTTGCATTCTTCACTTAAAATGAAAGGATTAGACTACGAGGTGACCTCTAACATCCCATGGTTCTAGGATAGACTTAAATTGAGATAGATTTTAGGGGGTATATTAACAAGTCCAACAGATCCATGACAGGACGAGAATTGGAGTTCTAAACACTAGAGCACTGGACGCAAAGGACATTGAACTCCTCATGCATTCTTCTTGGAATTAGCTGAAAAGTGTTTGTGGGAAGATGAGATGTGAGGATGGGACAAATTCTTTCCTGTACCCAACTTGCTGTTTTTCAAGTCATGCATTGCTATTAGGTTGATGGAAAACATTGCCTCTGTCCTCCATGGTGTGCAGGCTCAGAAATTTGTTAGAATTTAGTCTAGAGAAAGACAATGCTCTGTGTTTTGTATATTATCACACCCAGGAAGTAAGATTTCATTAAAAAATAATCATCTTGAATTTTTGATGGTGTGCTGCTTGTTTGTAATTTTTTATTCATAGGTGTTAGCTTTGCAATTACAAACCATGTTGTTGGTATTTTGGAGTGGATGCTGACATCACATTTGGTTTATCAGTAGATGGGATGAGCATGTCAGGGAAACAGAAGATGATGACAATGGATGAAACCCCATCTGGTTTCTAGAGCTAATAATCTTGTTCAGGGTACAAGATATTTGAACACTGTAATACGATTTCCTTATTAAAAGCATGCTCCAGTCAATTCAAAAATTAAGTAAAGAGAGCAGAGGCATACAACCCTACTAATCCACCAATGTAATAAATTTAATGATTTTAGCAGCTTAAGGAAAACAGGAATTGTCGTAAAACTTCACATTCAAATGTGTTATCGCCTCTAGCAATGACTATTTGTTATTTATCTGACACCAAAAGTGTGAACTACACATTACAGGAGTCAAAGCTTTTGCATAAAACAAAATAAAGCCTCTTTCTCCAAGGCTTACACTCTGAAGGTGTGCAAAGGACTCATGAGAATGTGTTAAAACAAATCAAAGAGAGACAAGGGGCTAATATACCTGAAGTTGGACACATTTTTCATAAAGGAAAACTGGGAATGTATATGTATAAACGATGGAAGGTTTTCCAAAATGGAGTATGTTTCAGAAAAATCTGAAATCTTTAGCCATCAATCATTCATGGCACAAAATGATCTCTGACATCTACATTGCCTTCCAGCATCTAGAAAGCTTTGGAAGAATAATGAAAAGCATACATTTTAATCTCTGATTTATCTGTGTAAGGATTAGGCTTTCAAGCGTATTTCTTAGTGAGTCAGTGAAAGTTTCCTGGTGAAGCTTACATTCAGCACTGTAGGTTTAAAAATGTTCCTTAGTTTTTGTGTAATAAAACCTATTCAGAAAGTCAAACAGAAGTGAAATTTGGTTGGGAGGAGTTCATGCCATTCATGTGGTATTTCCTTTGGGCACCAGAATTTTTTTTTTTGAGTTGAAGCCTCATTCCATCGCCCAGGCTGGAGTGCAGTGGCATGCTCATGGCCACCCCAGCGTTAACCTGTTGGGCTTGTGATCCTTCTGCCTCAACCTTCCAAGTAGCCAGAACTACAGGCTACCACACCAGGCTATTTATTATTATTATTATTATTATTATTATTGTAGAGATGCGGTCTCACCAAGTTGCCCTGGCTCGAACCTGCGGGCTCAGGCAATCCACTCACCTCAGCCTCCCAAAATGCTGGGATTACAGGCTGAGTCACTGTGCTCAGCTGGCACTAGAATCTTTTTTTTGGGGGGGGGAAGTGGTGGCACCAGAATTTTAAGAGTAATCATCAGTTGGATCTGATCATTATCAGTAATAGCAGAGACAGCCACCTGATTTCTGGAATTCCTCTTATTTGGAGTGGTTTTTTAAACGTGGAACTCTAAAAGATAACCAGTTCTTATTTGAGAATGACTGCACCTACACCAAGGAAAAAAGGGCATAGTTTACATAACATTAAGCTGCAAGCAAGTTATACTGATAAGCGTAACAACAGAGTCGAGAACTAGTATTTCCCACCAATCCCTCTGCACTGATGTATTAATGTAATAGCTTGGGGAAACATCCTGGTCCTGTTGCATCCTTTTCTTCTGCTGGCATCTTCTGCCAAGCTGGTGCTCCACCTGGCCTGTACTGCACATATCCAAGACTGATATGCAAAGTGCAGACTTGTCAGTCTTTCAGCTTATACATTTCTAATAACTATACTTAAAGCATGGGGTCTTCACCAACTGTTTTTTTGTAACACCAGTCATATTTCTATTTCAATTAGCTACTCTATTAATATATGTAATGCTGGCATATATAAATACTGAGAATAGGTAACTCCAATTCTGCAAATATGCCTGTCTTGTACCGCTGTCTGAGGATGGGAGAAAACCACCTCCATGCTGAGACTAATTTCATACTTGTCTATTGTGCTGAAGTCATTGGCCCTATGTCTCTTGTTATCAAACACTTACCAATGTGCTATTTTTTATGTTCTAGAAAAGCAGCATGGTAGCAGAAAGTGCATCAATCAGAAGTGTTACAAGCCTATATCTGTTACTCGTTGCAATAACTTAAGTTTCTTCAGCTCCCTCCTCCTTAAATTGGGCTGACTACCAATTCACAAGCTTTCATTTTTTCAAGGTCTATTTCAAACAATATAACACATGTGAAATTATTATTATTTTTTTGAGTTGGAGTCTCACTCTGTTGCCCAGACTGGAGTGCAGTGGCTGCTCCC